>NW_026973670.1:122500-132500 GCF_035594125.1 Scylla paramamosain
ACAAGGCACAAGTTCCTGTATAAATTCCCACCAGTCAGGAAAACACACTTAGAAACACCAATAACTTTCCCTGGAGCAAGTTAAAGGCACAGTCTTTTTGAACCCCCATCAACATCGCAGAAACACAATTGAAAACCCCAAAATATTCACTAGAACCCTTTGAAATCACGTAATATTTGTTAAACCACCACTGGAATCACGAAACCACAATTGAAAACCGCAAAATATTCACTAGAACCTTTTGAAATCACGTAATATTTGTTAAACTACCACTGGAATCACGAAACCACAATTGAAAACCGCAAAATATTCACTAGATCCCTTTGAAATCACGTAATATTTGTTAAACTACCACTGGAATCACGAAACCACAATTGAAAACCGCAAAATATTCACTAGATCCCTTTGAAATCACGTAATATTTGTTAAACTACCACTGGAATCACGAAACCACAATTGAAAACCGCAAAATATTCACTAGAACCTTTTGAAATCACGTAATATTTGTTAAACTACCACTGGAATCACGAAACCACAATTGAAAACCGCAAAATATTCACTAGAACTCTTTGAAATCACGTAATATTTGTTAAACTACCACTGGAATCACAAATACACGTCTGGAAACCCCAAAATATTCACTAGATCCCTTTGAAATCACGTAATATTTGTTAAACTACCACTGGAATCAGGAAAACACGTCTGGAAACTCTTCTTAAATCAAAGACAGTGTGACGTTTCAGAATAAACTCCTTGACTCTCTCCTCCAAGGTTTTATACTTTTGCAATTAGTCTCACTCGCCGCGCTGGCCACGCCCTCGCCCCGGGAGGAGAAAGTAGATACGCAGATTAGATAGACAGACAGATAGATAGATAGACTGATTGGTTCATTAATTGCTACATAGGTGGATAAATAGATACACACACACACACACACACACACACAGAGAGAGAGATGGAAAGACAAAATGAAAAGGCAGTTTTGAACGGAAAATCTGACATTAGAAGGAAAAAAAAAAGGTAAGGAAAGAGAGAAAGAAAGAAAGAAAGAAAAGAATAATAAAAATTTGATTATTGAACGGAAAAAACCGACAGTAAAAATGTTAAACTAATATTTTTTCCATTCCTTTTCTTTTCTTTTGATATAATTTTTCTTGTGACAGAGTATAATATCAATTCTTCACAAAAGCAAGTATACAAAAGCAAATTTATATTTTTCCTGAGATTCATAATAGGTTTCTTGTAAGTTCTTCTTCTTCTTCTTCTTCTTCTTCTTCTTCTTTTTCTTCTTCTTCTTCTTCTTCTTCTTCTTCTTCTTCTTTTTAATCCCTCTTCCTTTCTTTCTCCCTTTTTTCTTTCTTTCTTTCTTCTTCTTCTTCTTCTTCTTCTTCTTCTTCTTCTTCTTCTTCTTCTTCTTCTTCTTCTTCTTCTTCTTCTTCTTCTTCTTCTTCTTCTACTCAATCCCTCTTCCTTTCTCCCTTTTTTCTTTTTTTCTTTCTTTCTTTCTTTCTTTCTTTCTCTCTTCTACTTCTTCTTCTTCTTCTACTTCTCAATCCCTCTTCCTTTTTCTTCCTTTTTTCTTTTTTTCTTTTTTCTTTCTTTCTCTCTTCTTCTTCTTCTTCTTCTTCTTCTTCTTCTTCTTCTTCTTCTTCTTCTTCTTCTTCTATATATATTCTTACTTCTTTTCCTCCTTACTCTTCACTATTTTTGTATATATTTGTTTGATTATTTAACAAATCTGTCAATCAGTTAGTTCTTTGCTTATTTATAGAGAGAGAGAGAGAGAGAGAGAGAGAGAGAGAGAGAGAGAGAGAGAGAGAGAGAGAGAGAGAGAGAGAGAGAGAGAGAGAGAGAGGTGCATCCCTATGAGGCAGGATAAAGAGTTGATGATTTGGCCAGGAGAGGAGATGGGTGAACAGCAGATACATAGGGAAGTTAGAAGAATGGGAGTGTGATGGGCTGCAGTTGTAGAAGATGGTTTGGAAGCAGGTGTGGTCATCAGATGATCCACATGTCCAGCATAGGGAAGCTATTGGGTGGCCTGGAATATGGTAGAGTGGCCCCAGCTATGATAGGATGCCAGGCAGGAACAGGAGAGGGCATAGAGAGGAGAGGTGTTGCTTGCTTTCCTGGAACACAAACAGCTGGAGTGAGGGAAAGTGGAGGGATTATGGTGTGATGGGAGTAGGTGAGACAGGGTGGCATGACACCATTGAGTGGAGTGAAGGAGGCTGGGAAGTCACAGGCAGAGGTAGGCCAGCAGGAGAGAAGAAAGGAGGTATGTGGGTGCTTGTGAGAGAAGAGGAAGGTACGAGTATAGAGGAAATCAAGTTAACAGCATCAATAGACTGAGGTTAGATGTTTCCATTATCTCTTTAAATAGTTGTGGTATAAAATGCTGTGAAAATCAGTGGTGTGGGCTTGCTAGCTGGGTATATATAAACCAGTATTCAGAAACGCTTTGGTCTCTTCCTCACCACAAGTATTATCCAAGGGCACAGAGATGATTAGTTGGGTTCTCAAGAGTATTTCTCCTATTCATAGTATAGAAATCTTGTTTGTCTGTCACTAGAACTATAAAAGCACCCTTAAAGACCTGCATAACTTGAAGTACAGGCCTTTTCAATGTAGTGTAGGTGTGCTGCACAAGTGTTTCAGAATGTAGACCATTATTAGGTAGATTTTACATGTATTTATCTGTTTTATTTATTTATTTATCATTATTATTATTTTTATTTATTTATTTTTCTTCTTTTTTTTCTCAGAGTGATGGGTGATGTTGGTGAGTTGGGCAAGGAGGTGGAGGAGGAGGAGGAGGAGGAGGAACTCTTGAGAGAGGAGAAAGAGAGGTGTGTATTGTGTTGTGTATGTGTGTAGTGGAGTCTAATGTACACCAGTAGTCTTTCTGCATTTCCTCTTTCCTATAAGTTGACCTCTCTCTCAAGAGTGAGGTTTCAAGACACTTATTCTCCAATTTTGAATGATCCCTATGGGTTTTTCTTTAAAGGGTTAAGGACTGTCACCTCTGTGAGTTCTTTATTCTTTTTCCTTCTTTCTGTTTTGTTGTCCATAGCCAGTGTTTCTCTTATATAAAAAGAAAAGAAAAATATCATTACTGATGCCATGGTGTCCCACAGAAATTTCTCACGGGTGGAAGAGTTCAACATCAATACGTGGAAGTTCCGAGAAGTGAACCCAGCGATAACGAGGAGCCTGGAGGATGAACTGGATCTGTCTAACTGGGAGCCTGTTGCTGAGACTCTTGGCCTCACCAACTCACAAATAGAGGTTGGCTCAGCACCACTTCAGAAGCTGTTTTTTTTTCTTCTCTTTTTTTTTTTTTTTTCTTCTTAATTCATGGTGCCATTCGCTTCCTTTTATAATATTTAGTGTTTCCTTTATCTGTGCAGTCATTATCCCATGTCCCATTCTCATTCATTGTCTTGTTGTTTCCTTTTCTTGTCAATACTTTCATCTTTTCTTTCCTTCCTCAGTAGCCTTATCTTTTTTTTATTTACTGTGCTGTTTCAAAATGTCCATTCTGTGCCACAACCCACTTCTTGTCACATTGTCATGATACATACACTCTGCTATTGTTCATGGTGAGTAACACACAGCTTTCATCCTCCAAGGGGTGGCCAAGGACATGAGTGAGAGGTGAGTACACTGGATGAATACTTTTTGAAAAGGAGACAGTCTAAGAGTGAGAGTTGAAGTGTGACCAAGTCTAGTAGGGAAGAGGCAATAATGGTTATGATAGCAACACAAGATTGACACAAATGTAAAAGTATTAATAATGCATACATGTACTAAGGCTGTTTTCCACAAAAATGGTAATGATAAAAAAATAGTAATAATGAAAACAATGGTGGTAATGCAGTCATCTCTCATTATTCACGGCTTCAGCTTCCACACTTTCACTTTTACATGGATTGCTGCTGACCACAGATTCAAATAACAGAGGTGGCAATGACAAACACCCTACAAATGTTCACTCCTTTTTTTCTTTCTTTCTTTCTTTTGAGTTAAATGATAAAATAAAATGTTTGTAAGCATGTACATGTTGTTAAGGGAGGCTGTAATACTTTGCAGCGGTGCCTGAGAAGCGATGCCTTCACCCACGCAGTTTTCACCACGATGGAGGAGTGCCCACACTTCCAGGACCTTACTGTTAAGAGGTTCCTGAAGACCCTACTTGAGCACAACCGCCGAGACATTCTCTCCAAGCCGGAGAAGTTTGTGCGCCTGAGTGAGTCGCTTCAGTGTCTTGGCGAACATAACAACATGAGAACATGAGGGGAGCTGCAAGGAGCCATCAGGCCGGCACATGGCACTTCCTGAATTGAATGTGTCTACCTATTTCTACTTATCCCTATCCCTAGATTTGTGTATCTTCTTTTAAAATCTCCCTAGTGACTCAGCACTAACAACCTGATTACTGAGTCTATTCTTTTCATCCACCACTCTTTGAGAATTAGTTCCTTGCACTCTGCTGCTTTGACTGGCCACTACTGCACGAGCCTGTCTTGACTCCCTGACATCTCAGTCACTTGATTCAAATGTCTGATTAATTAGTTATAATAAATCAATTGGAAGTTTGTTTGATAAGACTGTGGGCCTGTGTAGCCATGGAAGATATTGACTATTGAAATCTTGAGAACACTGTGTTGAAATCTGTCACATTATTCACAGAGCCAGGGAGTGATGCTGCTAAGACCTTCACTGTCTATCCAGAGGGATCCGCAGGTGCTGGTGGTGGAATCTTGCTTGGACAGTGTGCCTGTAACACACAGGCACATTTCTCCAAAAGGTGACACATTATCTTTCAGAATGGCTTCACTCCTGCAAAACAACTGTGTACTTTTCTCTCACAAATCCACACACAGCAGGAACATTTTCCTAAGAGGATGCTGTTCTTATGTGTTGCAGTGCTGTGTCTCTCACTTTCAACAAGCTCTAGTGGAAGTTAAGGGGAGTTTCAATAGTGTTTTTATGATTTGAATGACTGAACATTGGTGACATTCCTCAGGTTGACGCTGTGCTGCCGGTACTGGTCGCCTCAGCTTCTGCGTCAGATTCAGAACAGAGACTTCAGCAGAGAGATTCAGAACAGAGACTTCAGCAGAGAGAGTGAGTGGGAGAAACGCTACAACTGCTTTGCCCACTCGATGATGCTAGACCAGCATGTGCAGTACGGGAGCAAGAATGGGTTCTGCCGTGCCGTTTGTCCTGCCAGATTCCCGGAGGAGGTTGGTGATGCCTCCACTTGCATGTCTTTTCTGTATTTTGTATAGACCTGTTTGTATTTTACAGGATTAAGTCAAGTTCTGTTTGGATGTATGTGACCAGCTGTGCTGTGTCTGACTGTCCTTTTCCACTAGGGACTGATGGGGCTAAGAGTGTGAATGATGTGTGTGTGTGTGTGTGTGTGTGTGTGTGTGTGTGTGTGTGTGTGTGTGTGTGTGTGTGTGTGTGTGTGTGGGATTGCCAGCTTTTTTTTTTTTTTTTTTTTTTTTAATGTATGAGTGACACTGGCCAAGGGCAACAAAAATCTTATAAAAAAATGCCCACTGAAATGGCAGTCCCATAAAAGGGTCAAAGCTGTGGTCAAAAATTGATGGATAAGTGTCTTGAAACCTCCCTCTTGAAAGGAATTCAAGTCATAGGAAGGTGGAAATACAGAAGCAGGCAGGGAGTTCCAGAGTTTACCAGAGAAAGGGATGAATGATTGAGAATACTGGTTAACTCTTGCATTAGAGAGGTGGACAGAATAGGGGTGAGAGAAAAAAGAAAGTCTTGTGCAGTAAGGCCGTGGAAGGAGGGGAGGCATGCAGTTAGCAAGATCAGAAGAGCAGTTAGCATGAAAATAGCGGGAGAAGACAGCTAGATATGCAAAATTGCGGCGGTGAGAGAGGGGCTGAAGACAGTCAGTTAGAGGAGAGGAGTTGATGAGACGAAAAGCTTTTGATTCCACCCTGTCTAGAAGAGCAGTATGAGTGGAACCCCCCAGACATGTGAAGCATACTCCATACATGGACGGATAAGGCCCTTGTACAGAGTTAGCAGCTGGGGGGGTGAGAAAACTTTCGGAGACGTCTCAGAACACCTAACTTCATAGATGCTGTTTTAGCTAGAGATGAGATGTGAAGTTTCCAGTTCAGATTATAAGTAAAGGACAGACTGAGGATGTTCAGTGTAGAAGAGGGGGGACAGTTGAGTGTCATTGAAGAAGAGGGGATAGTTGTCTGGAAGGTTTGTGTCGAGTTGATAGATGGAGGAATTGAGTTTTTGAGGCATTGAACAATACCAAGTTTTCTCTGCCCCAATCAGAAATTTTAGAAAGATCAGAAGTCAGGTGTTCTGTGGCTTCCCTGCGTGATATGTTTACCTCCTGAAGGGTTGGACGTCTATGAAAAGACGTGGAAAAGTGCAGGGTGGTATCATCAGCGTAGGAGTGGATAGGACAAGAAGTTTGGACCTAGTTGTGGTTTATAGGAGTGGAGTAATCTCATGGTATCCCATCTCTATATGTGTCCAGTTTGGCCTTAAAAATATGGACTGCTACAGCATTGACGTCTTGCTGAAATCATTACATTTGTTCACACTTCTGAGGAAAACTTTACTCCTTGATGTCTCTTCTACAGTTAACTTTCTTCAGCTTCTTACTGTGTCCCCATGTACTCTGTATATCTAAAGTTATTAAACATTCTTTTTCCACATTTTCCATACCATTTATCATTCTATACATGTTTATTAAATTCTCTCTCTCTCTCTCTCTCTCTCTCTCTCTCTCTCTCTCTCTCTCTCTCTCTCTCTCTCTCTCTCTCTCTCTGTGCTTCTGTTTTTCCACCTTCCTATGACTTGAATTCTTTGAAAGGTGAGGTTTCAAGACACTTATCCTCCAATTTTTGACTCTTCCCTTTTGCAGAGATCTCCATTCTTGGAGATTTAAATGTTCATCACCAGCTTTGGCTTTCCTCTCCCTTCACAGACCATGCTGGTGAACTAGCCTATAACTTTGCTGTCCTCCATGACCTAGAGCAATTGGTGCAACACCCTACTCGTATTCCTGACAGTCTTGGAGATACGCCCAACATTCTTGACCTTTTCCTGACCTCTAATCCTTCTGCTTATGCTGTCACCCTTTCTTCTCTGTTGGGCTCCTCCGATCACAATCTCATATCTTTATCTTGTCCTATCACTTCAATCCCTCCTCAGGACCCCCCTAAGTGAAGGTGCCTCTGGTGTTTTGCCTCTGATAGTTGGGGGACCTGAGGAGGTATTTTGCTGATTTTCCTTGGAATGACCACTGCTTCCGTGTCAGAGACCCGTCTTTGTGTGCTGAGCGCATAACAGAGGTGATAGTGTCTGGCATGGAGGCGTACATTCCTCACTCTTTTTCTCGTCCTAAACCTTCCAGATCTTTGTTTAACACAGCTTGTTCTCGTGCTATACATGATAGAGAGGTGGCCCACAAAAGGTACTTAAGCCTTCCATCACCAGAATCTCATGCACTTTATATTTCTGGCCGGAACCATGCTAAGTCTGTTCTCCAACTAGCCAAAAACTCCTTCATTAACAGAAAATGTCAAAACCTTTCAAGATCTAACTCCCCTCATGATTTCTGGCATCTAGCCAAAAATATCTCCAATAACTTTGCTTCTTCTTCTTTCCCTCCTCTATTTCAACCAGATGGCACCACTGCTATCACATCTATTTCTAAAGCTGAACTCTTTGCTCAAACCTTTGCTAAAAACTCTACCTTGGAGGATTCTGGGCTTGTTCCTCCCTCTCCTCCACCCTCTGACTACTTCATGCCACCTATTAAAATTCTTTGCAATGATGTCTTCCATGCCCTCGCTGGCCTAAACCCTCGGAAGGCTTATGGACCTGATGGGGTCCCTCCTATTGTTCTCCGAAACTGTGCCTCCGTGCTTGCACCTTGCCTAGTCAAACTCTTTCAGCTGTGTCTGTCAACATCTACCTTTCCTTCTTGCTGGAAGTTTGCCTACATTCAACCTGTTCCTAAAAAGGGTTACCGTTCTAATCCCTCAAACTACTGTCCTATTGCTTTAATTTCCTGCCTATCTAAAGTTTTTGAATCTATCCTCAACAGGAAGATTCTTAAACGTCTATCACTTCACAACCTTCTATCTGATCGCCAGTATGGGTTCCATCAAGGCCGCTCTACTGGTGATATTCTGGCTTTCCTTACTGAGTCTTGGTCATCCTCTTTTAGAGATTTTGGTGAAACTTTTGCTGTTGCCTTGGACATATCAAAAGCTTTTGATAGAGTCTGGCACAAAGCTTTGATCTCCAAACTACCCTCCTACGGTTTCTATCCTTCTCTCTGTAACTTCATCTCAAGTTTCCTTTCTGACCGTTCTATTGCTGCTGTGGTAGACAGTCACTGTTCTTCTCCTAAATCTATTAACAGTGGTGTTCCTCAGCGTTCTGTCACCCACTCTCTTCTTATTATTCATTAATGATCTTCTAAACCAAACTTCTTGTCTTATCCACTCCTACGCTGATGATACCACCCTGCACTTTTCCACGTCTTTTCATAGACGTGCAACCTTTCAGGAGGTAAACATATCACGCAGGGAAGCCACAGAACACCTGACTTCTGATCTTTCCAAAATTTCTGATTGGGGCAGAGCAAACTTGGTATTGTTCAATGCCTCAAAAACTCAATTCCTCCATCTATCAACTCGACACAACCTTCCAGACAACTATCCCCTCTTCTTCAATGACACTCAACTGTCCCCTCTTCTACACTGAACATCCTTGGTCTGTCCTTTACTTATAATCTGAACTGGAAACTTTATATCTCATCTCTAGCTAAAACAGCTTCTATGAAGTTAGGTGGTCTGAGACGTCTCCGCCAGTTTTTCTCACCCCCCCAGCTGCTAACTCTGTACAAGGGCCTTATCCGTCCATGTATGGAGTATGCTTCACATGTCTGGGGGGGTTCCACTCATACTGCTCTTCTAGACAGGGTGGAATCAAAAGCTTTTCGTCTCATCAACTCCTCTCCTCTAACTGACTGTCTTCAGCCTCTCTCTCACCGCCGCAATGTTGCATATCTAGCTGTCTTCTACTTTTTTCTTCTTTTATTAATCCCCCTCCTCCTCCTCCTAATAACCCATACCACACACAATAACCGAGCCTTTTACTTTCAGACCAGCAGCAGCAGCAGCAGCAGCAGCAGCAGCACACACAAGAGGTGTTTTCTGTATGATGATGATGATGGAAAAAGCACATCTCGAAAGGATGTTATAAGCAGGGCAACGTAATGAACTTCAGTGAATGGACGTGTGTGCGTGGCTGCAATCACTATGAAATTAAGTTGAAAATAAGAAATATATTACTTTACAGAAAGGAATGCTTAGAGTGAATGAAATTACTGTAATGAATGAATGGAAATAAAGTTGTGAGTCATTAAATGATTAGGAAAAGAAGCTGTGAATAGGTGCATTATTGTTATTACTGAAAGGAAGAATATTTGTAGGATATGTCATGTATATTATCAAAGTGTTTTCATTCTTACTTTCTTCTTTCTCTTTCATCTTTTCTTAGTATATTTAAGTGAATTTCTCTCTCTCTCTCTCTCTCTCTCTCTCTCTCTCTCTCTCTCTCTCTCTCTCTCTCTCTCCTCTCTCTCTCTCTCTCTCTCTCTCCAGCCATCTCTTCTCTCTCCTTCCATCTTTTTCTTAGTATATTTAAGTGAATTTCTCAGATCTCTCTCTCTCTCTCTCTCTCTCTCTCTCTCTCTCTCCTCTCTCTCTCTCTCTCTCTCTCTCTCTCTCTCTCTCTCTCTCTCTCTCTCTCTCTCTCTCTCTCTCTCTCTCTCTCTCTTTCTTTCTTTCTTTCTTTTTCTTTCTTTCTTTTTCTTTCTTTCTCTTTCTTCCTCTTTCTTCCTCTCTCTCTCTCTCTCTCTCTCTCTCTCTCTCTCTCTCTCTCTCTCTCTCTCTCTCTCTCTCTCTCCAGTAGTCAGTAG
>NW_026973670.1:137500-145000 GCF_035594125.1 Scylla paramamosain
CTTATCCGTCCATGTGTGGAGTATGCTTCACATGTCTGGGGGGGTTCCACTCATACTGTTACTCATATTAAGCTGTTAGTAATAATAATATAATAACAATAAATGTACCAGTAGTAGTAGTAGTAGTAGTAGTAGTAGTAGTAGTAGTAGTAGTAGTAGTAGTAGAGAAAGAAAGAGAGAGACATTTACATATTGGTTACTGTCCTCATGAAAACACATTAAATTATCTCTCTCTCTCTCTCTCTCTCTCTCTCTCTCTCTTAGACAACAATGTTTATTTGTAAATCTTTGGTCCATCTTATCTGGCAAAATCTCATTAATCTGTCACTATATGTAGCCAAACACGGTTCTAACCTAACGTTCGTAAGCTCCGTGACGATATATGGACGTATCCAAGCCACACAGTAAATGATATAACGAAATATTGATGAAAAATAAAAAAAATCCTATTATTTCATATAACTCAATATTTCACGGTCTTAATTAAACCAAACCTCCCTGAGTATAGTGCACACACACTCCTGGATAACATTTATATACGCTTAAACCTCCACAGGGGATTTTAAAGGCAGAATTTTTAGTTAACATATCGTAATGTACCTCAGGGTCACCTCACCAGGCAGGGTTTTCATGGCACCAGCTGTTACACTATATCTCAATATTTCACGGCTCTAACTCGTCCTTACCTGGTCAAATATAACATTTATAGCACCAAGGACAAAATATCAGTGAAGTAACACCGCAAGTGACCTACAAACATGACAAATTAAGTGTTAATAAGAGCACCACGGACAAACAGCGGACATGAACCAGCTGACAGAACCCTTCCTCTGAACATCGATCATATTTCCAGTCTCCGCTTATTTATATGACACCCACTTCGTTACATGGCGCTAAAGGTCTTGGCAAGGTTACCTGTTGATCATATATCTTATAAATTACCTGGTTATGGTCGTGAAGGCTGAAGTAATGTGAACACTTCTGCGACTCTCCACCGTCTGTCCACAAAATGGCCGACATAGGGGGAGGAGCTTTATGAGCATTCGTTGTATTGAGAAAATTCTAATATTTCTTTTGTTTCCGAGTCTAAGTTAGATTTTATGATTTCTAAAAATGTTGAATTGTTTTTTAAAGAGGTTTTTTTGAGAGAGCCTTACAATACCATATATTTGTTTTTTTTTCTAATTTATATAAGGTCAAGTCATGTATAAATAACAAGTGAAAATTATCGATTGCCTCCATTTCCATATATTGTTAAAATACTTTAATTAACATAATAATACAAAAAACTTGTAATAACCCATACTAAAAAGTCAATTCTGATTTAGAGCCGAAAAGTAAACAAATTCAAAAATGCCAACTGAGAAATTTGACACTATATATTTCTAAAAGCTTAAAAAAAGAATAATCTAATACAAAAAAAAAACGATAAAATATTAAATATATCTAAAAAAAAAAAAGAAAACATATATTGCAAGTTTAGCCGAAGACGAAATTGAGGCAACGAATGTAATTTTGTAAACAAACTGACTTTATAAGCTCAAATACGTCAAAATGATTATTTATGCCCTATGCTGGTAGATCCTGCGTCTTACTGAGCTATTAAACCCACATGTACCCTGAAATACTGCAAAGTAGGCCTGAAACAAGAGGCTACATTCTGATTATATTTGGGTAGGCTTACTGTAGAGAAAGCCTGTTATCAAGCTTTTCGTCTCATCAGTTCCTCTCCTCTAACTGAGTGTCTTCAGCCTCTCCCTCACCACCGCAGTGTTGCATATCTATCTGTCTTCTACCGCTATTTTCATTCTAACTGTTCTGATCTTGCTAACTGCATGCCTCCCCTCCTTCTATGATCTCCCTGCACAACTTTCTTTCACCACTATTCTGTCCACCTCTCTAATGCAAAATTTAACCAGTCTTCTCATTCTCTCACTCCTATTGTCTACCTCTCTAATGCAAGAGTTAACCAGTATTCTCATTCTCTCACTCCTATTCTGTCTACCTCTCTAATGCAAAAGTTAACCAGTATTCTCATTCTCTCACTCCTATTCTGTCTACCTCTCTAATGCAAAAGTTAACCAGTCTTCTCATTCTCTCACTCCTATTCTGTCTACCTCTCTAATGCAAGAGTTAACCAGTATTCTCAGTCTCTCACTCCTATTCTGTCTACCTCTCTAATGCAAGAGTTAACCAGTATTCTCAGTCTTTCACCACTATTCTGTCTACCTCTAATGCAAGAGTTAACCAGTCTTCTCATTCTCTCACTCCTATTCTGTCTACCTCTCTAATGCAAAAGTTAACCAGTCTTCTCATTCTCTCACTCCTATTCTGTCTACCTCTCTAACGCAAGAGTTAACCAGTATTCTCAGTCTTTCACCACTATTCTGTCTACCTCTAATGCAAGAGTTAACCAGTATTCTCAGTCTCTCACTCCTATTCTGTCTACCTCTCTAATGCAAGAGTTAACCAGTATTCTCAAGCATTCATCCCTTTCTCTGGTAAACTCTGGAACTCCCTGCCTGCTTCTGTATTTCCACCTTCCTATGACTTCAATTCCTTCAAGAGGGAGGTTTCAACACACTTATTCATCAATTTTTGACCACTGCTTTGACCCTTTTATGGGACTGACATTTCAGTGGGCTTTTTTTTTCATTAGATTTTTGTTGCCCTTGGCCAGTGTCACTCCTACATAAAAAAAAATAAATATATATACAGCAATATCTGTTTACTCCTTCCTGTGACACTCTCTCACTGTAGGAGGTTTCAAAAGAGTATAATGTTAATAACTATAGATTTATTCACCAAAAACTGGTATACAAAAGTCTTGGTTAACAATAAATAAACAGAAATATTAATAAAATTGTGCTTTTTTTGTTAATACATGGGAAATATTAAGCAAACATTATAATTCACAGTATACTAACAAACAAACAAACACACACACACACACTTTAACAATTACAATAAATTCGAAGCCTATCACATGTACAGGGTCACAGCTGGCCAGACGACCTCACGTCACCTCATATCACTTACATAATGAAATAGAGAGCCACTCCCCCTCTGTCTCACCAGCCAGGCTTATCTGTCTGGGAGAAAAGTGTCAGTATGTATGTCGATATAACAAATGTTGAAATATTACACAAATTATTATATATTACCCACCCTGACCCCCCCTAGTCTACTCCTCATTCATACAGCTTCCTCACCCACCCCCCTCTCTCTAGTATGCTATAGGTACCCCCCTTCTGCTACCGGCACCTGATATATATTCCTATTTTTATTTATTTATTTATTTACCCTCAAATTTTTTTATTATTTATTTTTTTATTATTACAGCTTCCTCACCCCCCCCCTCTCTCTAGTATGCTATAGGTACCCCCCTTCTGCCATCAACTCCCCCCTTAAGGTACCCCCCCTGATAAATATTCCTATTTTTATTTATTTATTTATTTATTTACCCTCTTTTTTATTACTACTAATATCAAATTTTCTTATTATTACTAATATCAAATTTTCTTATTATTACTAATATCTATGCTCTTATTTATTTATTTAACTAATTAACCTAACCTAAAAAAAAAACTGCACACACGCACACACACGCACACACACACACACACACACACACACACACACACTCACTCACTAGCCAGTATCTTACCAAAATACTGGCTAGACATACATACATACATACATACATACATAATCCCCAGATCTCTTACCAAAGATCTGGGGATAAAAAAAAAAAATATCTATATAACACTATATATATATACCCCCCTTGCCCCCCCCACCAAAAAAAAAAAAAAAAATATCATTCATACATCCCACCACCACTACCACCACTACCACCACTACAAAAATAACATACTAATATTCAACATGCCATACAAACCCAGATTATAAAGAAATAAACATTCAATATAATCTGAGTTAAACATTCATACACCCCGTCAACCTAACCCTATTAATAACCCTTTCTATGCCTCACTTAACCCTTTCATATATACTCCTGTCATCCTATAAATAACCCTTTCTCTCTCTCTATGCCTCACTTAACCCTTTCATATATACTCCTGTCATCCTATTAATAACCCTATCTCTCTCTCTCTGCCTCACTTAACCCTTTCATATATACTCCTGTCATCCTATTAATAACCCTTTCTCTCTCTCTCTATGCCTCACTTAACCCTTTCATATATACTCCTGTCATCCTATTAATAACCCTTTCTCTCTCTCTCTATGCCTAACTTAACCCTTTGATATATACTAACTTAAAACTATCTTCTATATTAATCTGTGTTAAATATTATATCATTCTGACCTGCCACCTAGATACTTACTTAAAACCCTAAAAAAATATAAACTAATCCTATTAATATCTGTCTTCCTCTCTCTCTCTCTCTCTCTATGCCTCACTTAACCCTTAACTAACCTAAACCATCTTCTATATTAATCTGTGTCAAATATCCTAACATTATAGCCTACCACCTATATATTTATACCAAAAAAAATATTCACACACACACAACCAAAAAAAAGACATACACACAGATGCACGCACACAGACGCACGTGCACAGACGCACACACAGACGCACGCACAGACGCACACCGCAGATAGCTATCCCCAGACCCCCTCCCCCCCACAAAAATATATATATATATACAAAAGAACACAAAAAAACAATACTCCCCTTGTTTTGGTGAAGATCTGCAACACTGCAACACTGCAACACTGTGATGGAAAAACTTGTAATTACTAAGTTAGCTTCTGAGAGGGAAAAAAAGGTTATTTTAAGTGGATTAAGAGATGGACACATTCATAGGAAAAGTGGAACATCTGTGGTTGGAAATGAGGTATAATTAGTGGAGGAAAGTCTCATAGGAAAAGGTGGAGGACTTGTGGATGTAGGTATAATTTGTGGAGAGGAGTTGGAAATGAGGTATAATTAGTGGAGGAAAGTCTCATAGGAAAAGGTGGAGGACTTGTGGATGTAGGTATAATTGGTGGAGAGGAGACATGGAGGAGAGGAGGGATACCATTAAATTAAGATGGAAATTTGTGTCATCTGAAAGTGTTGTCATTGTACAAGTAATGACTAATATATATATAACAAATATATCCACCAGTTTATAGGAACAGAACACAAGACTTACCGTGAGCCCCGCCGGACTTCAAGGTGAGCTAGCTGTTAGGGAGACAGGGAGAGAGGGAGAGAGGGAGAAACATTAGTTCACAAACCTCCCTCCTTCATTTGGGTATTAAATTACATTAGGAATAAATTATTTCACTCACTCCTACAAACTCAAGGAATGAATGAATGATTTTTTACAAGAGTACTCTCCCTTAACACACAAATTAATGAATCAATGAATGGCCAAAAAAATAATAAATTTAATACACTTTTTCAAATTAACTTCTCACCTAAATTATTACTTAACTGAATCTTGGAGTGAGTGAATTTTCTCTCTGATCAGAATGTTGACTTGACCAAACATTTCAATACTCAAACACACACACACACACACACACACACACACACACAAAAAAAATTAAGAGGCTGGGATGCACTGGGAGAGTCTGGGATGCACAGAGAGGCTGGGATGGACACACACACACACAAAAAAAAAAAATTAAGAGCTGGGATGGACTGGGAGAGGCTGGGATGGACAGACACACACACACACACACACAATTAAAAAATAAAATAAATTCTGAAAAAACAAATTAACGTAACAGGTCAGAAAGACACTTACCACACCCGCAGTTGTGACTCAACCCACGCTTGAGAGTCCTGGGGCTTCTCCCACCAACAGCTTGACGAGAAGGAAGGAATGGGTTAGGTTAGGTTAGGTTAGTAAGGAAGACAGGCCCCCAATATAAGTAACCTAACTGAATCTAACCTAATATATCAGAATAAGGTAGGATATAAGGGGTTGGTTGGGCTGACTCGCAGATGTACGCACCTCTGAAAAAGACGAGAGAGAGTCCTCATTAGTTCGGCTCAAAATTTGTACTTTATTCGTGTATTTTTGCTTATTTTCATTTTATCAAGCAGTATATGTCAAGGTTCTGGCTGTCACAGTACATCACGTCTGGCCAGCCCATACATGTGGAATACAACCAATAATATACACAAGATTGCTTTATAACACACAAACACACACAAACAGTAACTATATTTATAATTAATTTGCAAGAAGGCAGGCAGATACTTCACAATAAACATTAATTCATATATACACACACACACACACACACACACACACACACACACAGTATTCACAAGTATAACTGACTACATAAATCATTTTAACTGGTAGGCAGACAGACAGACAGACAGACAGACAGACAGACAGACAGGAGGAGTACAAAGGCTGATAATTATTCCTGATTACACAAGGATGACATAGGAAGGATGACTAGACACTATTGTACCTCAGAAGGGTGACTAAGAGGGGGTCAGGTGGAGGTCTTCAAGTGGTACAGGGGACACAACAAGGGTGACTAAGAGGGGGTCTGGTGGAGGTCTTCAAGTGGCACAGGGGACACAACAAGGGTGACTAAGAGGGGGTCTGGTGGAGGTCTTCAAGTGGTACAGGGGACACAACAAGGGTGACTAAGAGGGGGTCTGGTGGAGGTCTTCAAGTGGTACAGGGGACACAACAAGGGTGACTAAGAGGGGGTCTGGTGGAGGTCTTCAAGTGGTACAGGGGACATGACGAGTAACAAAATCTCTCTCTCTCTCTCTCTCTCTCTCTCTCTCTCTCTCTCTCTCTCTCTCTCTCTCTCTCTCTCTCTCTCTCTCACACACACACACACACACACACACACTAAGGCAATATTAGACACAAGGTTCGGATAACAAGCACAGAGAGGCACAGCTTGCGGCAAATTCTTCCATGACATTGTTGCCGCTGAACTGACAGGCCGAGTGGGGTTAGGTGGGTGACCTGTCTGGTGACCCATACGACTCAACACGTGACTCTTGACCTCTTGACCTTCAGTATGCCAGCACTCATCCCACACCTGTCTGTCTGTCTGTCTGTCTGTGTGTCGCATCATCGCACTTCTTAAATCTGAAAGAAATATTTACTGTTAGTCATCTGCAATGTATTTTTTTTACAGTTTTTTTCAGAATATTAAGTTTCTGAGTGTGTGTGTGTGTGTGTGTGTGTGTGTGTGTGTGTGTGTGTGTGTGTGTGTGTGTGTGTGTTTTGAGGCATTTTCTTGGTGTTTTAATTGTCTTAGATAAATATAACCAGTTTTTTTTTTTATCAATTATCTTTTCCAATTGTTACTCATCAATCTCTCTCTCCCCCTCTCTCTCTCTCTCTCTCTCTCTCTCTCTCTCTCTCTCTCTCTCTCTCTCTCTCTCTCTCTCTCTCTCTCTCTCTCCCTCTCTCTCTCTCTCCCTCTGTCTCTCTCTCCCTCTGTCTCTCTCTCCCTCTGTCTCTCTCTCCCTCTGTCTCTCTCTCCCTCTGTCTCTCT
>NW_026973670.1:152500-157500 GCF_035594125.1 Scylla paramamosain
GAGTGGTTATGAGTTAGGGTCAGGGTATTGTTGTTGTTGGAATTTATCAATTCGAACATGTATGATGCAATAGAGAAGTTTGATAAGTCAGAGAGTTGAAGGATTTTCATAGATTTAAAGAGTGGAGGTGTGTGTTGGAGGAAGTCACTATTAGTCATGATTCTAATAATTTTCTTGTGGAGGGTGTTTAGATTTTGTAGATGACATGGGTAGGTAGTGGACCAAATTGGATTACAGTAGGTTAAGTGTGGGTATATATGGGCATAATACATGATTTTCATAATTTCCACTGGAACAAAGTTTTTTATTTTCAGCAATAGAGCTATTGATCTAGATCATTTGAGGCAAAGGTTTGATATGTGATATTTAAAGGTAAGATTATTGTCTTACCTTGTCTCTCTCTCTCTCTCTCTCTCTCTCTCTCTCTCTCTCTCTCTCTCTCTCTCTCTCTCTCTCTCTCTCTCTCTCTCTCTCTCATCTTGGAGGGGAAATTGTACACTTCCAATAGAGAGAGAGAGAGAGAGAGAGAGAGAGAGAGAGAGAGAGAGAGAGAGAGAGATTTCATCCCTTTCATATCGTTTCAGGCAAATAACATTCTCTCTCTCTCTCTCTCTCTCTCTCTCTCTCTGACAAGTTACCTTGTACCATTTTCTTATAAAATGGAAGATAATAAAAAATTATCAATAAAGAATGACAGGTATGATGTCTCTGTTGTGATAAAAGAGGTGGATCCTGTAAATCATTTTGCGAGTCCTCACTGATGTCTTTGCTGTCTTCAGTTTGTTCTTCTAAATATTCAGTGTCAGTGTCTTCAAACTCAGAAGCAGTTGAGTTATGATCTGAGATCCTTGGCTCTTATCAGGCTGTCTCTTACCACTCATCATGGTGCTTTCCACCCGGCGGGTCGCTGGGGTTGCCAAGCGTTGCCCGGAGAACGGGAAAATAGCTTAGTTACCGCTACATTTCCAGAGCTAGTGACAACACTACATGTGGAAACGTGCCAGACGCTTCCACTCACACCATCTCACTCAAGAAACTGCGCTTGGACCTCAAAATTGGGGCGCAAAAATTCTTGATTACGGGTGTGACCGCCGTCGCCGCGGACGCATTTTTGCAATTGTATATGTACGATTGCCGGAAGGAAAGGGTTAAGGAGTATGGGCAAGTTAGGAATGATAGGGATTGGTAAGTTAGGAATGGATTGAGTAAATAAATTGTGAATGGGATAGATAAGTCAGTTAGAAGTAGTGTTGGTTAGGCAGGATTAAGGTGAATAAGTAGGTTAGGAAAGGGATTTGTAAGCAAGTTAGGAATGGAATGGGTAATTTATGAGAAGGATTATTAAGTTAGAAATATAGTGGTGAGTGTATTTAAGTTAAGAATGGGAGGAGTACATAAGTTAGGAACGGTGTGGAATGAAATGGGTAATCTATAAATGTGGAAAAGTCAATGTAATATATAAGTTAGGAACAGAGTGGGTAAGAGGAAGAGGACATGCAAGTTAGGAATGGGATAAATTAGGAATGGGACATTTAAGTTAGGAATGGGATAAATTAGGAATGGGGTATGTAAATTAGTAATGGGATATTTAAGTTAGGAATGTGATATGTAGTTTAGGAATGGGATATGTAAGTTAGGAATGAAATATGCAAGTTAGGAATGGGATAAGTTAGGAAAAAAAATAATTTTACAAACTGGTTGAATGAGTTAAGAATGGTGTGAGAAAGTTAGGAACAGGGTGGGTGAGTTAGGGAAGGTGGTGGTGGTGGTGGTGGTGGTGGTGGTCAGGAAACAGAAGTATGAATATTAATGAGTTATAATTTTTCTCACCTATAAAATTTCCATTCTTGTGTCACTTCAATTAAATAAGACATTTATGAGGCAGTTAGGTTAGGTTAGGTTAGGTTAGGATATTGTGGATAGTCATCTGTCTTAATGCTATAACTTGTGTGTGTGTGTGTGTGTGTGTGTGTGTGTGTGTGTGTGTGTGTGTGTGTGTGTGTGTGTGTGTGTGTGTGTGTGTGTGTGTGTGTGTGTACTTTAAAATTGAATGTATAATGTAGTTGTATCTCAGTTGTACTTAATCTCTCTCTCTCTCTCTCTCTCTCTCTCTCTCTCTCTCTCTCTCTCTCTCTCTCTCTCTCTCTCTCTCTCTCTCTCTCTCTCTCTCTCTCTCTCTCTCTCTCTCTCTCTCTCTCTCTCTCTCTCTCCTCCTCCTCCTCCTCCTCCTCCTCCTCCTCCTCCTCCTCCTCCTCCTCCTCTTCCTCCTCCTAATGCTGGGGAAATTCTTTTCTTCTTCTTGCTTCTAGTACAACAACCAATATTACTACTGCAACAACAATTACTACTACTACTACTACTACTACTACTACTACTACTACTACTACTACTACTACTACTACTTTTCAGGCCAGGACAATGACAGCACCTACACTATCCTGGACCTCTACTACTAGTACTACTACTATTACTGCTACTACTACCACTGCTACCAACACTGGCCTCTATGTTGGCCTGGTGTTTGGGTTAATTTTGTGTCTAATGTTTGTGGCAACACTGTTCTTCCTTAGACGGTAAGTTATAAGTGTTGTTGTTGTTGTTGTTGTTGTTGTTGTTGTTGTTGTTGTTGTTGTTGTTCTACTTCCTCCTAGTCCTTATAATCACCATCATTATCTCTACCCCCACAGGAGACAGAGAAGAGGAGGGGGAAGGAGCAGCCTGGAGGAGGAGGAGGAGGAGGAGGAGGAGGGGTTAGAGGCCGCCCCTGCCTCCACCAATGACATGAAATCTGAGGTCAACCATTCCATGACCTATTCCAGCATTACTGACCCTACTACTGGTAAGCTGACTAAATTATTCTCTCCACCAGTGTTTCTTCTTTCCTCCATATCTCCTTCCACAAGTTACCTCCACGTTTCTCCTTCCGCTTGAACCTTCTTTGATCTTTCCTCCATCTCTCCTCCAAGTCAGACTATTCTATCATGCTTACTAACATTGTAATTTTCAATCTGTAGAACACCACCTCTCCTCTTCTAAACCTCATCTTCTTTTCCTCACATAAACTCAGGTGTGTGAGGCAACCGACAGTAGCCCCTTTTCTGTTCCTTCATACTTTCTGTATCTCATTTTTCAATCCAAAGCTGGATGCTGCGTTTATGTGGGCAGCGACTTAACCTGCTCTCGTGCACAGTTTTATCCCTATGTGTAACCAATTTACCCCTCTGTTGGTGAAATCATATACTCATGTACCTGTTTTATGAGGTGATATGATGTGCTTAGTTACCCTTTGGGAATCTATAATTTATACTTTCTAAGGTAAAACCATATGCTGATTTTCCCAATGTTTGTCTTATTCACCCTTTGTGTGAGGTAAAATTTTAGGCTGATTTACCTCTGGTGTACTTAATTTACCCTTCCTAATGAGAAAAATGAAAAATTATTCTGGGGGAATTCAGTGCCTCTCATTATTTGAATTATACATGTAATCATATGCATCATAGAATATAACAAAAATTTACAGAATAATGACCATTCCACACAATAAATTATGTACATACAATAATTACTAAATATAATTTGGTATGAATGGGAGCATAAACCAGGGTGCACATTGTCTTGACCCACCCGCCACCACCATCCCTGATGGTTCTCCCAGGCATATACTGACTCTAATCATTATTATATACATCTTAAAATATTACATGAAAATTTACAGAATACAAAGTAAACCAATATATCCATACAATAACTCCTCCTAGCTTTAAATGTTTTATAAAGATGGCTTACACTGTTCTGATGTCAGTGTGTGCAGGGCAGGCCATATACATGAAATACTTGAAGCCTTTTGCAAATAACTGATTTTGAGGCTTGCCGGCTCGGAAAAAAAAAATCTTAAAGACACATTTTTGCCGTCAGTTGTTGCCTCCCTACTAACACAGAACAGGTCACGTTTTTAACACTGCATAGCTTACCTCTTTATTTAAGCTGTTCAAGTTTTTTTGGCCCATGACATTACAGTAGACAGCGCCTTTGTACTTCCTTTAAATATTATTTTTTCTAAAAAAACATTGCGTTTTTATTTCTTTTGGGTACTCTATTGCAAATACCGAAAAATAATAGTAAAGCGCTTCTAAGGCTTCACTGAACTTTGTTATGTTGTTGTTGAGAACTTTCTCCCCGTTGATGGAGATTTGAAATGACTTTGCCGTCATCACCAAAGTGGGAGTTGGAGACTTGATCATCTGGAGAAAGTTAAGGAATAGTTGTCAAATTTAACTGTTAACCTGTGCTGTCCTTGTTTTCATCACGTAGTTAGATATACAATATGCATACAATCTACTTTTTGGTCCATTATGGCTGTTGCTGTCTGTCTTTCCATTATAATTAACTGTCATTAATACTCAAATATAAATTTTGAGGCCTTAAGTCTCTCCCACAATGTAGAAGCAAAATTTTGACATTTTTTCCGTCTTAATTATATAGTACAGACACAAATTAAACTTAGTTCATTGGTATCCATCATCAGCGTTTCCTCGTCTTCTGTGAAGAGCGATGGAATCAGCTGGACAGCAAATAGTAATCCATGTTGTGAATAATACACAAAACCATAAATAATGCAGTAGTCATAAGGTGAATTATAAGTGAAATAAGAGGCGTGATTTTCAGTAAAAACACATGAATAAGATGCATAGCCTATGCCTCTTATTGCTCTTCTATCCTGTACCTTTCCTTTCTTGCCCTTTCAGAGTGCTGTCCAAATTTTCTAGATATCTGCTGTGAAACTGGTGATAGTTTTTAGACCTTGGTTTTGAAAATTTCATCAAGTGAATGATGGATCCCTGTAATTTATCCCACATTTCACCTGGGGAAGCCACATTCAATGACTTAGCCTCAATTGCTAGCTGAAAACGTTAATATGTTATTAGTACATGTCATTAAAATCACTAAAATATTATATGAATGATTATTTCAAAAATCATTATTTGCAAAAAAATAAAAAT
>NW_026973670.1:165000-170000 GCF_035594125.1 Scylla paramamosain
CTTACTACTACTACTACTACTGCTACTACTACTACTACTACTACTGCTGCTGCTGCTGCTGCTGGTGCTGCTGCTGCTGCTGCTGCTGCTGCTGCTGCTCTCTCTCTCTCTCTCTCTCTCTCTCTCTCTCTCTCTCTCTCTCTCTCTCTCTCTCTCTCTCTCTCTCTCTCTCTCTCTCTCTCTCTCTCTCTCTCTCTCTGCCTTGATGAAATGTTGGCAGGTAATTTCCTGCAATGCAACACAATATCGAACACTTAAAATTTCGGCTTTAATACAAAGAGCTGGTGTTATTTTTGTCATGCTGTACTTCGTTCACTAAAAAACAAATGTGTTGACTCAAAAAAGCTTAAGAATATTGGAATATCATTATAAAACCAGTTCAATATTCATAATCAAAGAAACCAGTGTGTTGTAAGCCTGTTATAACCATATCTTGAAAAAAAAAATACACAAAACACAAATAACATACCCAAACTAAATCTAAATACAATAAATAAATAAATAAGTAAACCCAATAAAATAAAATGAGACATAGACAAGGAGAAAATACGATAAACAATAATAAAAATAAATACGAAGCCAGCGCCACTCACCCGAACACTAGGATTTGAGAATTTACAAATTGTGAGATTATTACTTTTCTTTCCTTATTAGCGGAATTTCCCAGTAATTATGGACAGCCAAAAAAACCCAACAAAATAAAGATACACACATAGACAAGCAGGAAATACGAAAAACATTAATAATACTAAAGACGAAGCCAGCGCCATATTCACCCGAACACTTGGACTCGCAGCCAGACGCCGGTGTTTGGAGACTTTACAAATGGTGAGATTATGACGCTTTTCCTTGTTATTGGAGGCATTTCTCAGTACCCAGGGAGAGCGGGGGCGCCATGAATACCCGGGGGTCGCGTGGGGGGCGGCTGGGGCCCGGGAAATAAGAGAAAAACTGAGGTGCTGGTGTTTTGTTTACAGTACACGTCTTGTCCTGTGTTTTTTTTTTTTTTCGTGTTTGTAACTTGGTGTTTATTTAGTGTGCTGGTGTTTGCGTGTGTCCAGGTGTGTGTGTGTGTGTGTGTGTGTGTGTGTGTGTGTGTGTGTGTGTGTGTGTGTGTGTGTGTGTGTGTGTGTGTGTGTGTGTGTATTTTGAACTCACACACACACACACACACACACACACACACACACACACACACACACACACACACACCTGTCCATACCTTGTGAATTTCAGCGTGAATAGTAATTAATTATATAAAATTTGAGCATTTAATAAACAATCAGTCAATCACACACACACACTACTACTACTACTACTACTACTACTACTAATAATAATAATAATAATAATAATAATAATAATACAACTATTGCTTCTTCTGCTACCACCACCACCAAAACAACAACAACAACAACAACAACTTCAATGAGAACAAAATAATGGGAAATCAGTTATTTGTGAGTAGCACAAGGGAGGAGGAGGAGGAGGAGGAGGAGGAGGAGGAGGAGGAAGATAATTATCTCAGAAACCCCTCACTTTCCTTCATTCTTCCTTTCCTCTCTCTTCCTTCCTCTCCTCACTCTCCCTTTCTCTCTCCCTCTTCATTGTCTTAATTATTATTCTTTCAGGAAAAAAGGGAGAGAGAGAGAGAGAGAGAGAATGGTTTTTGTTCCTTCCCTTGTAAAAAAAAAAAAAGAAAAAAAATGCTTGCTTGTAATATTTCAGTGTTAAACGAAACTCGCTGGTAAATTTTAACCACCACGATTTTCAACTGTGTGTGTGTGTGTGTGTGTGTGTGTGTGTGTGTGTGTGTGTGTGTGTGTGTGTGTTTAGAATGTGTGTCTAATCTTAGCTTCTCGGGACAAAGGAAAAAAAAAACAGCCAAGTTTTGCGTGTTGAGAGACAAGTGGTTTAATTGTGGAGGTGTGTTAAGAGTGAGAGTGAAAGTCCTGTGCTGGTTCACATCGCGGTGAGGGAAGGGAAGGGAAGGGACAAGGCTAAATGGTGACCAATGATAGAGACTTGCAGATCAGGTAGGAAGCATCAATTTAATAAAAAGTGTGTGTGTGTGTGTGTGTGTGTGTGTTTTAGTCATATATTTATGTAGTTCACGCTTGTATGAGGAATAATTATGTGGAAATAATTACATTTTTGTTGACGTGTTCCAGGATCATTGAGAGAGAGAGAGAGAGAGAGAGAGAGAGAGAGAGAGAGAGAGAGAGAGAGAGAGAGAACACCTCTTTGAGACGGAAATTCTCTCTCTCTCTCTCTCTCTCTCTCTCTCTCTCTCTCTCTCTCTCTCTCTCTCTCTCTCTCTCTCTCTCTCTCTCTCTCTCTCTCTCTCCCTCCCAGCAGCCTCCCTCTTCATCCAGTGTAGTGTTCACAGTGTCAGTGAGACCAGTAGGTGGCAGCCCTTGTATGACACACACTTACTGAAATCCACTTGTCACTCATAATATATTTGTTGCCCCTGGCTGGTGTCCCTCCTACATTAAAAACAATAATAATAATAATAATAATAATAATAATAATAATCTTTTAAAAGCTCCAATGACTCGCCACTAACAGCCTGATTACTGAGTGTATTCCATTCATTGATTTAAGTGATAGTGTTATTAGTTCACTTTGAGCAACTTAGACAAAAACATTAATAATAGTAATAATTAATGATAACACTGGTATAAGTAATAATAATAATGATAATAATACTCTAGATAATTACCTGTTTAGAGAGAGAGAGAGAGAGAGAGAGAGAGAGAGAGAGAGAGAGAGAGAGGTGCATGATGAATGAACTCCAGTCTTATTAATAATACCTATATATAACTCTCTCTCTCTCTCTCTCTCTCTCTCTCTCTCTCTCTCTCTCTCTCTCTCTCTCTCTCTCTCTCTCTCTCTCTCTCTCTCTCTCTCTCATGATATTTCAATGATTTTTTCCAAACTTTTATCATTTATTTGTTTATTTATTATTTTTACTTTTCAATTTCATCTCTTGATATAAAAACGAAAAAAAATATTAGCATAAGTTTTTTCAATTAAATACGTGTGTGTGTGTGTGTGTGTGTGTGTGTGTGTGTGTGTGTGTGTGTGTGTGTGTGTGTGTGTGTGTGTGTGTGTGTGTGTGTGTGTGTGTGTGTGTGTGTGTGTGCCTGCATAAGCACTCCCACTCACTCTCTCTCTCTCTCTCTCTCTCTCTCTCTCTCTCTCTCTCTCTCTCTCTCTCTCTCTCTCTCTCTCTCTCTCTCTCTCTCTCTCTCTCTCTCTGGTTATTGAGAGAGAGAGAGAGAGAGAGAGAGAGAGAGAGAGACCCTGATGTGTGTGTGTGTGTGAACTGAACTGAAAGAATTAACATATGAAGAAATGTTTGAGGAAATGAAGCTGCCAACATTGGAACAAAGAAGAGTGAAAGAGGAGATTTAATAGTAATCAATGTATGCATCCCTTTCACTTCTTGCACCCCCTGAATTGCTGAAATTAAAAAAAAAACCTAAAATACAAAGTTGATGTGGTCTGTATTAATAACAAAACCACTTTTTCCTTTTTTAATGTTCATTCACAAAGCTTACAGAACACTGGTGTACCAAACAAAATTATTATTATTATTATTATTTTTTGCTGAAAAAAATATTGTGTATATAAAACTATATTTTTGCTTTAATTATCCATCCTTGAACTCCTTAGGAACTGGCCTTGCACCCCCTAGGGTTGCGAGCACCCCTGGTTAAGAACCACTGACCTAAATGAAGGGCACCAGCTTCTAACATCTACTTAACAAAAAATCTTTTAATCTTGGAGTGCTGTTCTGGTAATGGAATGACAAGTTATTGTATTAAATCAACACATTTTATAGGAATATGAAGAGAGAGAGAGAGAGAGAGAGAGAGAGAGAGAGAGACCTGCTTCTCCTTCATTGTTGAGTGAGATGATTAAAGTGTGAGATGTTTATCCTGACATGCAAGCAGTACACGCTTGTTGTGATCAGAGGAGCCCAATGGAGAAGATGGGATAAGTGCATAAGCAGAAGTATTAGAGATGAGGAAAAGATCAAGACTGTTAGGCATATCTTCAAGGCAGTCAAGAATATGAGTAGGGTGTTGCACCAGTTACTCTAGGTTGTGGAGGATAGCAAAGGCTAGTTCACCAGGATGGTCTGTGAAGGGAGAGGAAAGCCAATGCTGGTGATGAACAGTGAACTCTCCAAGAATATGGAGATCTTTGCCAAAGGGAAAAGAGTCAGAATGTGCTGCACTTTGGAAGTTAAGTAGTCAATGAATATTTTTATAGTCAGAGGAGTTTTGGTGAAAGGTATACAGCACATATCAATTTGATTCCAGAGTGACTTTGTAATTGTAGATAAATTTTGGAGAATTTGGAAGATTGAAGAGCATGGACATGAGAGTAAGTTGTGGAAAGAAAAGATAGAAGTGAATTAGTCAAGCAAATATGGAGATTTGAATCTTGAAATTGACATAGTATTCATTGTTATTCATTTGGCATCTTTTTTTTCTCTTGTAGGGTGTTGATGATAAGCTCTTGGGAAAATGACAATCCACAGAGGACATGTCTGTTGTCAAAATAACAGGTGTACTTCTTACATTGAGTGGGTGGTCAAGAGGCCCAGGAGCTTTTCTCCGGTGAGTAATGTTTTGATGATGGCCAGTAAATAAACAAAATATGCCAAATTACCATATTGAAAAGCTGTATGTTATATATTCTGTGCTTATCTTTCAGGTGTAAAGGCTGCTGCAGATCTGTAGGACGGTGGAGTTTCCTGACACAAGCTGAGGCTAAGCTAGAAGGACCTACCTTAAGGTCCTTTGAGATACCAGGAGTTGTTTCAAGAAAGCATGGCACCAGTGACTCTGAGAATTCAGAAGAAGGTGGTGTCTTTGTAAGTCCAGAGCCTGAGGATACTCATTCTCAATGGCGAATGAGGTTAAGAGAGACGGGCGAGTGAGCAGAGCCCCTCTGAAGAGCTACGTCCACGCAGAAGGAAGGGA
>NW_026973670.1:172500-192500 GCF_035594125.1 Scylla paramamosain
CTCCCCCAACCCCACACCCCGGACGCCCCTCCATGCCACCCCGTGGACACCCTGGGGGAGGCTGCCGCACCCCATGCACCCCACACACCCCATGAATGCCGACAGTGGGTGCCCAGAGTTGCATCACAAAACGCAAGCCTGGACCCAGTTGACTTCACACAGTCTTCTCAGCCCTCCCACAGCCTTTGACAGCCTCCCACAGTGCATCACAGCCTCCTACAGCATTGGATGCCAGAACACAGCACACCAATCCTTCCCACAGTGGCCAGAAACAGCACACAGCAAAATGGTTAACCAGAATGAACAGACACACGAACTGACACACATAGACACAGCGCCAAACGCCATAGAGCCAACGCACAGCATCCCACAGCAGCCAGGGGGACAGCACAGCATCACGGACTCCCCAGACACCCTCAGAACACCACAGCACACAGCACAGGATGAAATATTAAGCTTAGCCTTTGCATCACCTGTCATAAACAGCACTGGGGGAGATGACAGCACACAGTGGCACACAGCAGGGACCCAGGGACTAGTGAGGACTGAACAGCAAGCCACAGCATCACCACACCCTGTGGATGCTGTGAGGGAAGCAGGACGACCACACACAAGGCACAAGATTGAGAAACGGACAGAAAGAGGAACCATCAATTCGAAGGATCATTTTAAAAACAAGACTCATAACTTCTGCTGCTACTTCTGCTGCTACTACTGCTACTATTACTGCGGCTACTGCTATACGGGGTGCATCTGTGTCCTCCAGCAATATTTACCAGTGTATCAAGACTTAGACAAGACTTCACCATTAAACAAGATGAAAATCTCGGAACAGGGAAGGAGAAAAATAACTCGAAGAACGAGAAGGACAAGAGGAAGGCGCGACACTGACACACAAACGCACACACACATAAAACGGAAGCCACTACAGGCTTTAGACCTCTCATGTGACTCTGGCAACAGTGATCCCAGTGTTACCAAACCCCTGTGTGACTCTAGGAGCGCGGACAGCCGGAAACAAGGGCTGGGGAGGCCGGGAGTGAGGTCAGGGGTCACAGGAGAGGGAAACAGTGCTCTTCCTCTTCCTCCTCGCTGCAGTTCAGGTCACCACAGCCTTGCCGCAGCCAGCCACACCCACCACGGGCCTCCACACACCCTCACGCAGCAGTGCCAAGGCTGGACACAGCACTGCACAGCCCAGAACAGTCTATGCCTAATTCTCTAGTCATTTATATTCAGAATTTAAGTAAGTTTGGTGGGTTGTGTCTATTTTTGTTATCATTATTATTATTATTATTATTATTATTATTATTATTATTATTATTATTATTATTATTATTATTATTATTATTATTATTACTCATTTCTAATATAATCTTTCCTCTCTCTCTACCACCACCACCACCATCACCACAGCCCCCCTTGTGAGGACAGCGACTACCACCACCACCACCACCAGCACAGCCAAGCAGATGCAGACACAGAAGAAGGGTTTGTAATAATAACAATAATAATGTTTAAAAATAATCAAATTGAAAATATTGAGATAAAAAGGAATATTTCTCTCTCTCTTTCTCTCTCTCTCTCTCACACTCCCTCTCTCCTGCAGATAATATCACATGACCTCTCCCACACCCTTGACCTGACCATGTAACTGGCCAGGACCATACTGAGGCGATCTGAGAGTCTCCTAACTTCTCTGCCCCAACCCAGCGGCAGAAATAGCCCAAGAAGTAGCCCAAATGTAGCCTGCCATAAGAGATAGCCCAGTAGCTAAAAAAAATAGCCCAAAGATTAGGTTGCCCAAAAAATAGCCCAAAGAATGTGGTTTTTTATGTTTTATTTATTTAGTTTATTTATTTTAATTGTAAAGGAAGTTAAGAATTTTTTTTTTAAGTCAGTCAGTTCTCTAAGTCAAGAAAGGTGTGTGTCAGTCAGTCAGTCAGTCAGTCAGTCAGTCAGTCAGACAGACAGACAGACAGACAGACAGACAGACAGACAGACAGACAGACTTATGCCATTGAGAAAATGACATTAAGCTCTAGGCTATTAAAAGTAGATTTGATATTTGAGAGAGAGAGAGAGAGAGAGAGAGAGAGAGAGAGAGAGATAATAATTGTAGTATGTGTGTGTGAGAAACATGACTGGCTGCCCAGATCACCCTTTGAGGCAGCTGATTGGTTGACAACTTGGTGCTTGTATCTGATTGGTCACCATGACTTAGATGTGACACGTGATTGGTTGGAATTACTACTGTTACTGTTATTTTTAAGTTCTGACTAAGTGTAATGGGAAATGTTGTGTTTCTGATAAGTTTTTTTGTCATTTTCAAGTTTGGCTGAGTTCTGACTAAGTTCTGAATTTAAATGCATTTTTGTGAAGATTTTTAGTCTAGGAAAGTTTGGTTAATTTTTTTTTTGAATTTCTGAGTGAAAATGTTGTGTTTCTGATAAGTTTTTAAGGTCATTTTCAAGTCTGGCCAAGTTCTGACTAAGTTCTGAATTAAAATATTGTGTTTTTGTGAAGATTTTTGGTCTAGGAAAGTTTGGCTAATTTTTTTAAAGTTCTGAGTCAAAAGGTTGTGTTTCTGATAAGTTTTTTATGTCATTTTCAAGTTTGGCCAAGTTCTGACTAAGTTCTGAATTTAAATATTGTGTTTTTGTGAAGATTTTTTATTAAGGAAAGTTTGGCTAATTTTTTTTTAAGATCTGAGTCAAAATGTTGTGTTTCTGATAAGTTTTTAAGGTCATTTTCAGGTTTGGCCAAGTTCTGACTAAGTTCTGAATTTAAATATTGTGTTTTTGTGAAGATTTTTTATTAAGGAAAGTTTGGCTAATTTTTTTTTAAGATCTGAGTCAAAATGTTGTGTTTCTGATAAATTTTTTATGTTATTTTCAAGTTTGGCCAAGTTCTGACTAAGTTCTGAATTAAAATATTGTGTTTTTGTGAAGATTTTTGGTCTAGGAAAGTTTGGCTAATTTTTTTTAAGTTCTGAGTCAAAAGGTTGTGTTTCTGATAAGTTTTTTTATGTCATTTTCAGGTTTGGCCAAGTTCTGACTAAGTTCTGAATTTAAATATTGTGTTTTTGTGAAGATTTTTTATTAAGGAAAGTTTGACTAATTTTTTTTAAGTTCTGAGTCAAAATGTTGTGTTTCTGATAAGTTTTTTGTTATTTTCAAGTTTGGCCAAGTTCTGACTAAGTTCTGAATTAAAATATTGTGTTTTTGTGAAGATTTTTGGTCTAGGAAAGTTTGGCTGATTTTTTTTAAAGTTCTGAGTCAAAATGTTGTGTTTCTGATAAGTTTTTAAGGTCATTTTCAGGTTTGGCCAAGTTCTGACTAAGTTCTGAATTTAAATATTGTGTTTTTGTGAAGATTTTTTATTAAGGAAAGTTTGGCTAATTTTTTTTTAAGATCTGAGTCAAAATGTTGTGTTTCTGATAAATTTTTTGTTATTTTCAAGTTTGGCCAAGTTCTGACTAAGTTCTGAATTAAAATATTGTGTTTTTGTGAAGATTTTTGGTCTAGGAAAGTTTGGCTAATTTTTTTAAGTTCTGAGTCAAAAGGTTGTGTTTCTGATAAGTTTTTTTATGTCATTTTCAGGTTTGGCCAAGTTCTGACTAAGTTCTGAATTTAAATATTGTGTTTTTGTGAAGATTTTTTATTAAGGAAAGTTTGGCTAATTTTTTTAAAGTTCTGAGTCAAAATGTTGTGCTTCTGATAAGTTTTTAATGTTATTTTCAAGTTTGGCCAAGTTCTAAGTTCTGAATTTAAATATTGTGTTTTTGTGAAGATTTTTTTTATTAAGGAAAGTTTGGCTAATTTTTTTTAAGTTCTGAGTCAAAATGTTGTGTTTCTGATAAGTTTTTTATGTTATTTTCAAGTTTGGCCAAGTTCTGACTAAGTTCTGAATTTAAATATTGTGTTTTTGTGAAGATTTTTTATTAAGGAAAGTTTGGCTAATTTTTTTAAGTTCTGAGTCAAAAGGTTGTGTTTCTGATAAGTTTTTTTATGTTATTTTCAAGTTTGGCCAAGTTCTGACTAAGTTCTGAATTTAAATATTGTGTTTTTGTGAAGATTTTTTATTAAGGAAAGTTTGGCTAATTTTTTTTAAGTTCTGAGTCAAAAGGTTGTGTTTCTGATAAGTTTTTTTATGTTATTTTCAAGTTTGGCCAAGTTCTGACTAAGTTCTGAATTTAAATATTGTGTTTTTGTGAAGATTTTTTATTAAGGAAAGTTTGGCTAATTTTTTTTAAGTTCTGAGTCAAAATGTTGTGTTTCTGATAAGTTTTTTATGTTATTTTCAAGTTTGGCCAAGTTCTAAGTTATAATTGAAAGTATTGTGTTTTTGACAAGATTATAAGTGTGAAAGTTTGTGTTAAGTTCATTGCAGTGAAAGTTGATGTGTATACTTAAGTTATTCACTTATAGAAACTTATAAGGGCATAAAGGTTACATTGAAAAAATTAGAGGAATAAATGTTTACTTATTTTGTATTGTGAGAGAGAGAGAGAGAGAGAGAGAGAGAGGTCAGGTGCCTTCTAATGATAATGATGATGATAATAATAATAATAATAATAATAATAATAATAATAATAACTAGTATTCATACCAAAATATCCATCCATAGAAAATATTCATGTTTTTACTATTATTATTATTATTATTATTATTATTATTACTATTATTATTATTGCTGCTGCTACTACTACTACTACTACTACTACTACTACTACTACTACTACTACTACTACTACTACTACTACTACTACTACTACTACTACTACTACTACTACTACCACCACCAAACGCCACCAATACACTCCCACCACTACCACCACTACTACTACTACTACTACTACTACTACTACTACTACTACTACTACTACTACTACTACTACTACTACCACCACCACCACCACCACCACCAAACACCACCAATACACTCCCACCACTACCACCACTACTACTACTACTACTACTACTACTACTACTACTACTACTACTATTTTTTCCATGCAATTAGGCATATTAGGATCATCATCATCAGTAGTAGCAGTAGTAGGCCTAGTCATTACACACACAATAATTCATAATAAACTTGTATATATATTTTTCTGCATATTTCAATTTCTTATTTTATTTATTCCAATGATTTTAACTAATACACTCCATGTTTAGACCTATGTGTGTGTGTGTGTGTGTGTGTGTGTTAGGTGACCCAGCATGACCTCACTGTGACCTCTGCATTTTGAGTCAAGTCTGGTGAGAAATTGATGTACACTAGCATTGAAACCATTGGAGATTCAAATAAGCTAGGCAGTGTTGTGTTGTGTTCGGGGTGTTCGGCTAAGAATTAAAATTGTGTTTCGGATAAGCTGGCCAGTGTTGTGTTGTGTTCAGGGTGTTTGGCAAAGGAAAAACTGTATTTGGGATAAGGTGTGTGCATTTTTGGGTATTTGGTGTAGGGTAAACTGTTGTATTTTGGGTAAACTGTTGTATTTTGGGTAAACCAGCAGAATATTGGATAAAGTTGTGTTTGTGATGAAAGAAATTGTGTGTAGAATATTTAGGTGAAAGATAAGCAGTGTTTTTTAATTAGATACAGAAGTGGTGTGTGTGTTTTTTTGGTGTTTGGTAAAGGATGAACTTGTAATTGAAATGGTGTTGAGGATTGTGAAAATTTTGTTAAACTTATTTCATAGTATCTAATTCTTTTCTGTGGTCTTCTTCCTCCTCCTCTTTTTTCTTTCTTTCTTGTGTTCCTTCTTCCTCTTTCCCTTTCTTTTCTTTCTGGTGTTCCTTCTTCTTCCTCTTCTTTCTCTTGTCCTTTTCTTTTCTTGTTCCTTCTCCTTTCTCTTCTTCCTCTTCCTTCTGTCTTTTTGTTGAGTTTTGTCTTCCTTCTTCCTTTGTTGTCTTGTCTCTTCTTCCTGTCTTCCTCTTTTAATTTACTGTTTTATATTCCTCCTCCTCCTCCTCTTCCTCTCTTTCATTCTTCCCGTCATCCTCTTCACTTCTTCATTCTTCCCGTCATCCTCTTCACTTGTCTTCCTTTAATTCATATGTACCTCCTCCTCCTCCTCATCATCCTCTTTCTCTCTTCCCTGTCTTTTCCTCCTCATCTCCTCATCATCATCCTCTCTCTCTCTCTTCCCTGTGTGTTTTCCTCCTCCTCATCCTCTTCCTCTCTTCCCTTTGTCTTTAAGTAAAATTCAGGTTTGTCTATGTTGTTATTATTATTATTATTATTATTATTATTATTATTGTTATTATTGTAACATTCTAAACTTTTCTATAAGGATTAAATTTTGATATATTGACTTAAAGTTTTTAATAATTATTTTTTGAGTCAGAAAGGAGAGAGAAAAATAATTGAATCTTAACCCTTTATTTTCTTAATGTCATAAACTTTTACAGAACATAGCATTTTCTTCCTCTGATGATGTCCGTCTGTCTGTGTGTGTGTGTGTGTGTACGTACTGCAGGGTGCTGGAGACACACACAACCTGGGGAGACAGTGAGTGTTAAAATGGGCGGGGTGCGGGCCTATACTGGTGGAGGGGGCTGTGGTTGGTGACTGTGGGTAAGTCAACATACTGTGGGGGACATACTGTGGGGCTGTGGGCTGTGAGTGAGAGAGAGAGAGAGAGAGAGAGAGAGAGAGAGAGAGACTACTACTTCTTCATATTCTTTTCTCCCTTTCTCCTCGTCTTCCTTTCACTTCCTCCATTCCATTCCTATACTCTCTCTCTCTCTCTCTCTCTCTCTCTCTCTCTCTCTCTCTCTCACAAAACACACACAGAGGAAGAAGAAGAAAGATGAGCAAGAAAAACAATAAGAAAAAATAAAACAAAGAATCACACAAGCACACAATTACAAACATGCCCCTTCCCAGAACACCCCCATCACCCCATCACTCCACACACCAAGTCAACCACCACCAGCGTGTACTCTCTCGTCCCCAAGTGTCAGATCCCACTCGAACTTGGCAGAGAGGTGGTCCTTGAAGTGCTGAGCCTTAAGGACCAAGGCAGGTTGGCGGAGTTGTCCTTGATGTTGGTGAAGAGAGCGTTGAGTGCAGAGGCAAGGAAGTTGTTGGACTACAATGTTGATGAATAGGTCTTCAGGGATCTGTGGGGAAGGAAAGGGTTAAGTTAACGTAATAGAGAGAGAGAGAGACAACTTTATATATAGAAAGACGAAAAATATAGTGTAGGACCAAGAGGAGCTTTGCACACAACTGCAGCCCCTCCAGCAGCAGCACCTCTGCCTGGCACAGATGCTCCTCCACACACCTCCACTGGTCCCAGCCATCCCACACCTGTGCCACCAAGAAGCTGACGAAGGCCACCTGGAGCTCTGCCACTAAGCTGTCCGGCCTGCAAGAGTAATCCGAATCACAATTTATTTAATACTGTACGTAATTGTGTGTGTTGCTACTGGTGTTACTAATGCTATTATGCTGGTGTTAAAAAATATACAATAATTACTACTACTATTACTACAATTAGAGAGAGAGACAGAGAGAGAGAGAGAGAGAGAAGAAAAACAGACAGACAGAGAGAGAGAAGATATTGAGAAGAAAAAGATAGAAAAGGAGAAAATAAATATATACTAAAAATTTCATAATAAATAAAGAAAATAAGTACTACTACTACTACTACTACTACTACTACTACTACTACTACTACTACCGCCACCACTACCCACCATACCAATCAACTTCAAACTGTAGGAAGAGTAAAGACTATATTCTGACTTCACTAGCCCCCTCTCTGTAGGTTCTGGTGGGGGGCTGGGTGAAACAAAATATAGTCCCTTCCCTCGGCTTCATTTCTGGGAGCTGTGGGTGGGGGGTGCTGTGAAGTGGGTGAGGTAATGGGCTGGGGGTCTAATGGGTTTGTGGTGCTGTGTGGGGCTGTTTGTGAGGCTCCTGTGATTTTTGAGAGGCCTGTGGAAGCTGTGTTGCTGTTCTGGTGGTGTATGAAGGCTGTCAGGGGCTGTGGAGGGCTGTGAGGAGGTGGAGAAGCTGCTGTGTGTGTCTGTGTGTCTTGGGAAGATCTGAACCCAGGAGGTGGAGGGGCTGCTGTGTGTGTCTGTGTGTCTTGGAAGATCTCAACCCAGTGACAGGTATTAATTTTGCTGCCGAACAAACTCAACCTCGAAAATAAGGAGAGAATTAATGGTTGATAATAATAATAATAATAATAATAATAATAATAATAATAATAATAATAATAATAATAATAATAATAATCTATCTGAATTAATGGCTGATAATATAGTAATAATAATCTGTCTGTCTGTCTATCACTATATCAAGCTGGTAATCCCACATGGGGAGGCTCAGTCAAGACGCACACACATACACACACACATGGTAGTAGTAGTAGTAGTAGTAGTAGTAGATGATAGATTCTACTACTACTACCATCACTACTGCTATTGCACACCCAAGCTCAGCCAACGCACAAATGCACAAACCACCATCACACTGGGTTGTAAGTGTGAAGGAGGAGACCCACCTGTATTGAAAACGCTGGACAGAAACCTTTAATTCAAGACACAGGAGGAGGAGGAGGAGGAGGGGCAAAATTTGTAGTGGAGCAGGAAATGGCGGCCGTGCTGGAGCCAAGAATTAGCCAGAATTTTGCGCAGTATAACTGAACGAGAATGAAAGACTGCCCAATCATTAATTTCAAACTACAGGAAGAATCAAGACTATATTTTGTAACTTCATGAGGATAAATATTCAGTAAGGAGCAAAACTCTTCTCACAATACAATTTGTATACAAGTCTTCATTTACAAACTGCTTACTACAAAATTTCCAAGCAAGCCTTCTGAGGGTTTAGGCAAATGAGGGCATAGAAAACACTATTGCCAAGAATTTTAACAGGTAGTATGAAGTAGTCAGAGGGTGGAGGAGAGGGAGAAACAAACCCTGAATCTTAAAAGGTAGAGTTTTTAGCAAAGGTCTGAGCAAGGAGTTCAGCTTTAGAGACATGTGTTAGCAGTGGAAAATGCCATCGCCAAGAATTTTAACAGGTAGCATGAAATAGTCAGAGGGAGGAGGGAGAAACAAACCCTGAATCGTCCAAGGTAGAGTTTTTAGCAAAGGTCTGAGTAAGGAGTTCAGCTTTAGAGACATGTGTTAGCAGTGGAAAATGCCATCGCCAAGAATTTTAACAGGTAGCATGAAATAGTCAGAGGGTGGAGGAGAGGGAGAAACAAACCCTGAATCTTAAAAGGTAGAGTTTTTAGCAAAGGTTTGAGCGAAGAGTTCAGCTTTAGAAATAGATGTGGTACCAGTGGAAAATGCCATCGCCAAGAATTTTAACAGGTAGCATGAAGTAGTCAGAGGGTGGAGGAGAGGGAGAAACAAACCCTGAATCGTCCAAGGTAGAGTTTTTAGCAAAGGTCTGAGCAAGGAGTTCAGCTTTAGAGACATGTGTTAGCAGTGGAAAATGCCATCGCCAAGAATTTTAACAGGTAGCATGAAGTAGTCAGAGGGTGGAGGAGAGGGAGAAACAAACCCTGAATCGTCCAAGGTAGAGTTTTTAGCAAAGGTCTGAGCAAGGAGTTCAGCTTTAGAGACATGTGTTAGCAGTGGAAAATGCCATCGCCAAGAATTTTAACAGGTAGCATGAAGTAGTCAGAGGGTGGAGGAGAGGGAGAAACAAGCCCTGAATCTTAAAAGGTAGAGTTTTTAGCAAAGGTCTGAGCAAGGAGTTCAGCTTTAGATTAGAGACAGATATGGTAGCAGTGGTGCCATGTGGTTGAAATAAAGGAGGGAAACAAGAAGAAGCAAAGTTATTGGAAATATTTTCAGCTTGGTGCCAGAAGTCACAAGGGAAGTTAGATATTGAAAGATTCTGACACTGTTAATGAAGTTTTGGCTAGTTGGAGAACAGACTTGGCATGGTTCCAGACAGAAATATAAAGTGCATGAGATTCCTGTGATGGAAGGCTTAAGTACCTTTTGTGGGCCACCTCTCTATCATGTATAGCACGAGAACAAGCTGTGTTAAACAAAGATCTGGAAGGTTAAAAAACAGTGAGGAATGTACACCTCCATGCCAGACGTTACTAATACGATTACTACTACTACTACTATTATTACCACCTCCACACCTGACAGCGGGATCATCCACTTCAGTTCTGTCTCCTCCACGTGCTGAGTGAGAGAGATCCACTTCTTCCAGGACTCATGTGGATAAGGGCCATGGAATCTATCCATCTGCTGTAAATTTGAACGGATTCTCTCCACTTCATCCACATTTGGTTCTGTTGGAAGTGAAGAGAGAGAGAGAGAGAGAGAGAGAGAGAGAGAGAGAGAGAGAGAGAGAGAGAGAGAGAGAGAGAGAGAGAGAGAGAGAGAGAGAGAGAGAGAGAGAGAGAGAGAGAGAGAGAGAGAGAGAGAGAGAGAGAGAATCATCTTAAACAAAAATAATGAATACACAAAATAAAAAAAAAATATATATATAAAAAAAATAAATAAATTCATCCACTTATCCACCCTTCTACCCATCCACACACACACACACACACACACACTTATTCATCCACTATCCTCATAATGCCTAATAACAACCTCTCTGGGGCGGAAGAAATGGAAGAAACCTGTATGTGGAGCTATGTCCCCTTGGAGGCTGACTGCACTGTGGAGGAGGAGGAGGAGGTGGTGGTGGTGGAGGTGGAGGTGGAGGTGGAGGTAGTGGTGGTGTTTGTAAGGCAGCAATGTATGTAGTTGTATTTCATGGACTCTCTCTCTCTCTCTCTCTCTCTCTCTCTCTCTCTCTCTCTCTCTCTCTCTCTCTCTCTCTCTCTCCTCTAAACCACTCGCTGACATTCCAAAAGTGTGGCGCCTTCCAGTGCCAGATGCCACCCCACCCCCCTGCTGTGACATGCCTGCTGGGGAGGGTGTGTGGTTAGCTTAGGTTAGGTTAGGTTAGGTTAGGTTAGGTTAGGTTAGGTTAGGTTAGATTAGGTTAGGTTAGCAAGGTTAGGTTAAGTTAGGCTAGGCTAGGTTAGGTTAGAGATGAAGTTAGGTTAGGTTAAGTTAGGTTAGCAAGGTTAGGTTAGGTTAGGTCAGGTCAGGTCAAGTTAGGTTTTTGTTAATCCATGACTATCATTAGCAAAATATTATTCATATGAGAGAGAGAGAGAGAGAGAGAGAGAGAGAGAGAGAGAGAGAGAGAGAGAGAGAGAGAGAGAGAGAGAGAGAGAGAGAGAGAGAGAGAGAGAGAGAGAGAGAGAGAGAGAGAGAGAGAGAGAGAGAGAGAGAGAGAGAGAGACCTTGCCACCACAATGTTCACTGATACACTTCCTGCCACTTCAGACAAAATGGCTTTCCTCACCAACGTGTACTCCCGCAGGCCACATCAAGGACTACCAAACCCACTCATTGCAGAATAGTGTCACCATCTGGGCTCCACACACAAACACACACACACACACACCATTAATATATTAGGTACCACACAAAATATGGCTTTCAATGGATCTAATGGGGGTTAAGACATTGTTTAAAAACTTAACTATTAATTAAACACTAACGCTGTCAAATTGCTTAAATAACAGAAAACTATGGTGAATATTGCGATAGTGCCGTGCAATTCTTCTTAACAAAAGTATCAGACACATCACATCAGTCCCTTTACTTAAAATACTTAAAATTCGACTCTGGAAACTTGAATAATAAGTAGATAAGTATTATACATTATCACAGGCAGGTAAGGTGACACAAGCATTAATATTTACCCACAATACATCCTACAAGTCATCCACAGCTTTCAACACACCCATATACCAAACAAGACCTGATATTCATTTCTTTCATCGTATATAAGAAAGTGGTTTAATCTCCCATCTTTTCAAATTAAGCCAGACTTTTCATCAGCAGGATCACCCATCACAAGTTTCCCATCCTATTCCTTACTCCAATCCTTCCCTGTTACCTAATATAACCCATACTCTCATATATAAAATGATAGAAGGGTGTTACGCCATGTTCGGTGGACAGCCAGCCAGACAGCCAGACAGCCAGCCAGCCAGACAGACAGACACACATGTTAAATTATCTGGCGGCCTGGTATAGACAGACAGACATGCACATGTTAAATTATCTTGTAATATTAGACTGTGAGGATAAGAATGGCTACTGAGTCTATCTGTGGCCTGTACCCTAGACAAGTGTGTTACAGTCAGTATATCACTGTTTTCACCTCCACAAGTGCTCCACAATTACATGACACACCTCAGTCTCTATACACGCTGTGGGAGTGCCGGCCAGGTGTGTAGGTAGGCAAAAATATGAATAATCACATCACACAGGCTGCAGGAACCGCACTGGAGAGAATGTTTGGGTCTCGGTCTGGGCCTCATCAGCTGATGCAAATGGCGCCGTCTTTCTATGCGTGTCTATGGAATATAAACACGCTCTCTCCATAATTATGGCACAGAGATCTCTACATCATGTCACTACCAAGAGAAGGGACTATCATGACTGTTATGTGGTGTAAGAGAGAGAGAGAGAGAGAGAGAGAGAGAGAGAGAGAGAGAGAGAGAGAGAGAGAGAGAGAGAGAGAGAGAGAGAGAGTTGACCGTAGCCTATGATGTAATACTACACTACTACTACTACTACCAGCTACCAGTCAGTCACTTAGTCAGTCAGTCAGTCAGTCAGTCAGTCAGTCAGTCACTTAGTCAGTCAGTCAGTCAGTCAGTCACTTAGTCAGTCAGTCAGTCAGTCAGTCAGTCAGTCAGTCAGTCAGTCAGTCAGTCAGTCAGTCACTTAGTCAGTCAGTCAGTCAGTCAGTCAGTCAGTCAGTCAGTCAGTCAGTCAGTCAGTCACTTAGTCAGTCAGTCAGTCAGTCAGTCAGTCAGTCAGTCAGTCAGTCAGTCAGTCAGTCAGTCAGTCACTTAGTCAGTCAGTCAGTCAGTCAGTCAGTCAGTCAGTCAGTCAGTCACTTAGTCAGTCAGTCAGTCAGTCAGTCAGTCAGTCAGTCAGTCACTTAGTCAGTCAGTCAGTCAGTCAGTCACTTAGTCAGTCAGTCAGTCAGTCAGTCAGTCAGTCAGTCAGTCAGTCAGTCAGTCACTTAGTCAGTCAGTCAGTCAGTCAGTCAGTCAGTCAGTCAGTCACTTAGTCAGTCAGTCAGTCAGTCAGTCAGTCAGTCAGTCAGTCAGTCAGTCACTTAGTCAGTCAGTCAGTCAGTCAGTCAGTCAGTCAGTCAGTCAGTCAGTCAGTCAGTCAGTCAGTCAGTCAGTTAGCCAGCCAGCCAGCCAGCCAGTCACTCAAACATGGACATAAATAGTCTGTCTGTCTGTCTGTTTGTCCATCTGTCTATCTACACACACACACACACACACACACACACACACACACACACACACACACACACACACACACTCACCTTTAGTCAATCCCAGCAAGTTGTAAGCATCAGAGTGAAGGAAATGCAAGTGTTGTGAGGAGACACCTTCCCCTCTCTCTCTCTCTCTCACACACACACACACACACACACACACAGACTCACCTCAATTTTGTCTGTAAGTTTATTCATTTTCCACCTCAGTTTTCACCCTCCTCAGCATGAACGGTTTCAAAATGAACACTGTAGTGGCCATGTATTGCATCCCAAACCACCAACACAGTGTCCCCCAGTCTGGCAGGAATTAAAGGTGATGGTACCATGAGACAGGAGTGGGCTGGCCTGGTGTGGCTGCAGAGAGAGAGAGAGAGAGAGGGGATGTCATGAGAGTGACTGGTGGAGGTCTTCAAGTGGCACAGGGGACATGACAAGGGGGTCTGGTGGGGGTCTTCAAGTGGCACAGGGGACATGACAAGGGTGACTAAGAGGGGGTCTGGTGGGGGTCTTCAAGTGGCACAGGGGACATGACAAGGGTGACTAAGAGGGGGTCTGGTGGGGGTCTTCAAGTGGCACAGGGGACATGACAAGGGTGACTATATACATACATAAATACCTTAAAATTATTGCTATCATTATTATTACTATGCTAACACCAGCCTCAGTTTTTCTTCAGTTCCCCCAAAGACGTGACAGAGTGAGGATGTGGCTTCTGTATCAAGTAATATGGACACACAGACTATTCTCAGCATTGTATCTAACAGGAGAAACACTTTGCTGCATTACTGACAGGAGAAACACTCTTTTAAAAGGCTGTAGTTGAAGTGATGCAGGTTTTCAAGGGTGTTTTTACAGTTGCAGTGACAGATTAACAACATTTCTGCATTACTGACAGGAGAAACACTCTTTTAAAAGGCTGTAGTTGAAGTGATGCAGGTTTTCAAGGGTGTTTTTACAGTTGCAGTGACAGATTAACAACATTTCTGCATTACTGACAGGAGAAACACTCTTTTAAAAGGCTGTAATTGAAGTGACACAGGTTTTCAAGTGTTTTTACAGTTGCAGTGACAGATTAACAACATTTCTGCATTACTGACAGGAGAAACACTCTTTTAAAAGGCTGTAGTTGAAGTCACGCAGGTTTTCAAGGGTGTTTTTACAGTTGCAGTGATAGATTAACAACATTTCTGCATTACTGACAGGAGAAACACTCTTTTAAAAGGCTGTAGTTGAAGTGACGCGGGTTTTCAAGGGTGTTTTTACAGTTGCAGTGACAGATTAACAACATTTCTGCATTACTGACAGGAGAAACACTCTTTTAAAAGGCTGTAGTTGAAGTGATGCGGGTTTTCAAGGGTGTTTTTACAGTTGCAGTGATAGATTAACAACATTTCTGCATTACTGACAGGAGAAACACTCTTTTAAAAGGCTGTAGTTGAAGTCACGCAGGTTTTCAAGGGTGTTTTTACAGTTGCAGTGATAGATTAACAACATTTCTGCATTACTGACAGGAGAAACACTCTTTTAAAAGGCTGTAGTTGAAGTGACACAGGTTTTCAAGTGTTTTTACAGTTGCAGTGACAGATTAACAACATTTCTGCATTGCTGACAGGAGAAACACTCTTTTAAAAGGCTGTAGTTGAAGTGACGCAGGTTTTCAAGGGTGTTTTTACAGTTGCAGTGACAGATTAACAACATTTCTGCATTACTGACAGGAGAAACACTCTTTTAAAAGGCTCTAATTGAAGTGATGTGGGTTTTCAAGGGTGTTTTTACAGTTGCAGTGACAGATTAACAACATTTCTGCATTACTGACAGGAGAAACACTCTTTTAAAAGGCTGTAGTTGAAGTGACGCGGGTTTTCAAGGGTGTTTTTACAGTTGCAGTGACAGATTAACAACATTTCTGCATTACTGACAGGAGAAACACTCTTTTAAAAGGCTGTAGTTGAAGTGATGTGGGTTTTCAAGGGTGTTTTTAGTTGCAGTGATAGATTAACAACATTTCTGCATTACTGACAGGAGAAACACACTTTTGAAAGGCTCTAATTGAAGTGATGCAGGTTTTCAAGTGTTTTTACAGTTGCAGTGACAGATTAACAACATTTCTGCATTACTGACAGGAGAAACACTCTTTTAAAAGGCTGTAATTGAAGTGACACAGGTTTTCAAGTGTTTTTACAGTTGCAGTGACAGATTAACAACATTTCTGCATTACTGACAGGAGAAACACTCTTTTAAAAGGCTGTAGTTGAAGTGATGCGGGTTTTCAAGGGTGTTTTTACAGTTGCGGTGACAGATTAACAACATTTCTGCATTACTGACAGGAGAAACACTCTTTTAAAAGGCTGTAGTTGAAGTGACACAGGTTTTCAAGGGTGTTTTTACAGTTGCAGTGACAGATTAACAACATTTCTGCATTACTGACAGGAGAAACACACTTTTGAAAGGCTGTAGTTGAAGTGATGTGGGTTTTCAAGGGTGTTTTTACAGTTGCAGTGACAGATTAACAACATTTCTGCATTACTGACAGGAGAAACACTCTTTTAAAAGGCTCTAGTTTAAGCGACACAGGTGTTCAAGGGTGTTCATTTCTGCATTAATGACAGGAGAAACACTCTTTTAAAAGGCTCTACTTAAAGTGATGTGGGTTTTCAAGGGTGTTTTTATGGTTCTAGCAACAGATTAACAACATTTCTGCGACAGATTAACAACATTTCTGCATTACTGACAGGAGAAACACTCTTTTAAAATGCAGGTTTTCAAGGGTGTTTTTACGGCTCCAGTGACAGATTAACAACATTTGTGTAGGAGAAACACTCTTGAGAACCCAGCTACCCGTGTGTTTTGCAAGGCCATCCCTGTGGCCTTGCAAAACAGTGACATTGACAAAACACAGTGATTCAGAAGAGAGACACTGGTAAACCTAACCTAACGTACCAAATTCTCTCTTGTGTCTTCATTAACAGTCGTTGAGGCTGTGGAGGCCGTCATGTCGGTGGCAGCAGCAGTAGCAGTGGTGGCGGTGGTGGTGGCGGTGGTGCTCTGCTGCGTCACAAGTGAAAACCGTTTTGCTCTTGCCAGTTCAATTTCCAAATTTCTGACTTGTTTCTGCAGTGAGGTGATCTCATTCTGAGAGAGAGAGAGAGAGAGAGAGAGAGAGAGAGAGAGAGAGAGAGAGAGAGAGAGAGAGAGAGAGAGAGAGAGGGAGAGGACAATGTGAGTGTGTCTGTTGACAGTGAACAGCACTTGGTGAAACACACTCAAAACACATTCAAAACACACCCAAACACACCAAACACACTCAAAACACACTCAAAACACACCCAAAACACACCCAAAACACTCAAAACACACCCAAAACACTCAAAGCACACTCAAACACACTCAAACACACTCTTACCTTCAATTCAACATTTTCTTGCAATATCTGTCCACCAACATTTCTCCCTTCCTCCTCCTCTCTTCCTCCTCCTCCTCCTCCTCCTCCTCCTCCTCCTCCTCCTCCTCTTCTTCTGTCACATTCATCTGTTAGAAGCTGAATCCTAATCTTTAAATCTTCAATAACCCTTTCCTTGTCCTGTGCCAAAGCTTTCACCGCTTCTGCAAACTCCATCTATTACCCAAAAAAAGAAAAAAAATAGTATTAACATAAAAATCCAGTTTAAGGAATTGTAAAGGTCACAAGGTCAGTACAAAGCAAGACAGAGGTCAGGAAGGTCAAGAAACAAGAGATTAAGTTTGAAATGGTTCGGTTTGATACACAGACACGAAGAAAAGATGTTATTGATATTATTGAAGAGTATAGCAATATCACTATTCAAGATATATATATATTTTTTTAAAGATTTATTAAAGTTCATTATTTCATTATTGTTGATATGTGAATGACTGCTATTAATTAAGGAAATAATGATGGAATTAATTAGTGTTGTCAGGGTTCTCTCTGGGTGTGTGTGGCAGTGTTTGGGTGTGTGTGGCAGTGTTTGGGTGTGTGTGGCAGTGTCTGGGTGTGTGTGGCAGTGTCTGGGTGTGTGTGGCAGTGTTTGGGTGTGTGTGGCAGTGTTTGAATGTGTGTGGCAGTGTCTAGGTGTGTGTGGCAGTGTTTGGGTGTGTGTGGCAGTGTTTGGGTGTGTGTGGCAGTGTTTGAATGTGTGTGGCAGTGTCTAGGTGTGTGTGGCAGTGTCTGGGTGTGTGTGGCAGTGTTTGGGTGTGTGTGGCAGTGTGTGGGTGTGTGTGGCAGTGTCTGGGTGTGTGTGGCAGTGTTTGAATGTGTGTGGCAGTGTCTAGGTGTGTGTGGCAGTGTCTGGGTGTGTGTGGCAGTGTTTGGGTGTGTGTGGCAGTGTCTGGGTGTGTGTGGCAGTGTCTGGGTGTGTGTGGCAGTGTCTGGGTGTGTGTGGCAGTGTCTGTATTGACTTGATTGAAGGTTCCTGTGGTTTACTCACATCACACTAATTCAAATCAAGTGTTGGTGGTGCAGGTGTGAGCAATAGCCAGGTAGAGAAGGAACACAGTTTTTGGGCATTTTCAGATGTGTAAGTGTGTAATGTGTTATGTTTTCAGGTGTGTAAATGTGTTTTTCATGTGTAGATAGCTTGGGTTTGTATTTCTGTGTATTGTGTTGTTTTGTGTTGAATTTGTTGTTGTCGTGTTTTGTTCGTGTTTTTCTTCATTCCTCTGTGTGTTTCTTTCCCCCGTCTCCTGCCTGTCCTTCACAACAAACATCATTCTTTTCTTGCACCAATTACCATCCAATCAATGTTTTTAATCCTTACATTCTCTCTCTCCCTCTCTCTGTCCGTCTTACCTGTTTTTCGTCATCTAGTTTCCTCCTTTCTTCCTCTCTTATACTTGCAATTCTCTCTTCAATCTCTATCTCTCTCTCTTTCATCAGTTCCTCTCTCAGTCTGTCCAGGCCCTGAGGAAATTAAAGAGAGGCATTAGAGTAAGATAGAATATTTGCAGTGTGAATTGTCGGTGTCCTCTCTTTCTCTCTTTCTCTCTTTGTCTCTCTCTCACCTCCCATCTGTTGAGAGACGAGGGTGGGGAGGAGGGCGGGTGCTCCTCGCTGGGACTTGAAGAGAAAGGCATGCTAGTGGGGGAGGTGCTGGTGGTGGCTGTCGTCGTTGTCATCATTCTAAATCTAGACCTTATGCTTTCAACTTCCAGCCTGTGCCTCTTTCTCTCCTCCTCCAGTTCCCTTCGGCCTTCCTCCACCTGAAGTAGTAGTAGTAGTAGTTGTAGTAGTAGTAGTAGTAGTAGTAGTTAGTGTTTTGGTACAGGGGACATGACAAGGGTGACTAAGAGGGGGTCTGGTGGGGGTCTTCAAGTGGCACAGGGGACATGACAAGGGTGACTAAGAGGGGGTCTGGTGGGGGTCTTCAAGTGGCACAGGGGACATGACAAGGGTGACTAAGAGGGGGTCTGGTGGGGGTCTTCAAGTGGCACAGGGGACATGACAAGGGTGACTAAGAGGGGGTCTGGTGGGGGTCTTCAAGTGGCACAGGGGACATGACAAGGGTGACATTAGCAGAATCATCAACAGCACTAAGGGGAGGACAAGAAGTGATGTGTTCAAGGTTGATAAAGTTAATATTTATGAGAGATGGGAATGAAATGGCTTTAAATAAGGTGATGTGTGAACTAAGTAACAAGGATGTGAGTGTTGAGTCGTCAGGGAGCTCTGAAGGATGACTGGACAGGTGTATGGATGGGAATGACAGGTGGAAGCAGGTGGAAGCAGGTGGAAGCAGGCAGGTGTGTTATGTACAGGGCCTGCGACATGTAGACCTCCTGGCTTGTTGCACTGCCCTCGTGTTGCTGTGGCAGTGCTGGGAGTGGACACTTGGCTGTCACACAACTGCAAAGGGTGATGCACACACAAACAAACAAAACTTGAATAATTCCCGACTCAAAATTTTCCCGACTCAAAAGTTTTTCCCGACTCAAAAGTTTTCCTGACTCAAAAACTTTTCCTTACCACAAGAGCAAGTTTCCTCTGCACTTCCTCTTCCTTCTCCTTCTCCCAGTGCCTCCTCTCATTCTCCAGAAATTCTTGTCTTTCTCTCTTCTTTTCTTCTTCTTTCCTATGCAAATCTTTCTTCCACTCAGCTCTGATCTTGTTCCCTTCTTCTTCCACTGCTTCCTCCTTCTCCTGCCTCAACCTACGAGAGAGAGAGAGAGAGAGACAGAGAGAGAGAGAATAAAAAAAATGACAAAACAGAATTATATTGTACCATAAAATTCACACACACACACACACACACACACACACACACACACACACACACACACACACACACACACACACACACACACCTTTCCAGCAGCTCTGCCTTCAAAATTTCCAGTGCATTTCTTTCCCTCTCTACAAAACTCGTTTCCAAAATCTTTACAATTCTTTCTTTTTCTTGTTGAAGTTGCTCCCTTACTTTCTCCTCCACTCTTCCCTCCAGGCCGGCCACCAGCGTCTGTGGGAGGAGGAGGAGGAGGAGGAGGAGGAGGAGGAGGAGGAGGAGGAGGAGGAGGAGGAGGAGGAGGAGGAGGAGGAGGAGGAGGAGGAGTAGTGGACAAAATTTAAATAAATAACAACAACAACAATAGCAATGAAAACAAGAGAGAGAGAGAGAGAG
>NW_026973670.1:197500-260000 GCF_035594125.1 Scylla paramamosain
TCCTCCTCCTCCTCCTTCTCCTCCTCCTCCTCCTCCTTCTCCTCCTCCTCCTCCTCCTCCTGCTGCTGCTGTGAATACTTACTTCAATCTAACGTGCAAATTCTCCGACAGCTCTTCCTTTGCCTTGATGCATCTCCTTTTGATGTCTTGCAGCTGAGAGAGAGAGAGAGAGAGAGAGAGAGAGAGAGAGAGAGAGAGAGAGAGAGAGAGAGAGAGAGAGAGAGAGAGAGAGAGAGAGAGAGAGAGAGAGAGAGAGAGAGAGAGAGTTAGTAACACCTCCAATAAGAAATTCATAGTATTTTTTTATTATTTTTATTATGTTCCTATATTACTATTACTACTACTACTACACACACACACACACACACACACACACACACACACACACCTTTTGATGGTTTTTCAACATGTGCATCAAATTCTTGCGGTGTGAAGTGCAGAGGTCAGGGAATATAGATGGGCCATTCACCTTCCCTGCCCTGTCCTGGTTCTTCAACAGAGCCTGCCAGAGAGAGCACAGGTCAAAGAAGCACTATTTTCACTATGAACCAAGAGACACAGGATAGTCAGGATTGGAGGGAAGGTGGAGGGAACATGGAGGAAGGTCTGTGAGGAAGGAGAAGTGTGGAGGTAACTTATGAAGGGAGATATGGAGGAAAGAATAGAGGGTGGTGGAGGGGAAAATGGTTGGTGGTGATGTCAGACTATCTAACAAAAGCACTATTTTAACTATGAAGCAAGACTCGCAGGATAGTCAAGATTGGAGGGAAGGTGGAGAGAACATGGAGGAAGGTCTGTGAGGAAGGAGAAGTGTGGAGGTAACTTATGAAGGGAGATATGGAGGAAAGAATAGAGGGTGGTGGAGGGGAAAATGGTTGGTGGTGATGTCAGACTATCTAACAAAAGCACTATTTTAAATATGAACCAAGAGACAAAGGATAGTCAGGATTGGAGAGAAGGTGGAGGGAACATGGAGGAAGGTCTGTGAGGAAGGAGAAGTGTGGGGAAAAACTGCATTAAACTATTAAAATCATGAAACACCTTGAAAACCCCAATAACTTCCACCGCAGCCTGTTAAACTATTAGAACCTTGAAAAAAACCCCAATAACTTGCACTGCAGCCTGTTAAACTATCCCTGGAACCTTGAAAACCCCAATAACTTCCACTGCAGCCTGTTAAACTATTAGAACCTTGAAAAAACCCCAATAACTTCCACTGCAGCCTGTTAAACTATCCCTGGAACCTTGAAAACCCCAATAACTTCCACTACAGCCTGTTAAACTATCCATGGAACCTTGAAAACCCCAATAACTTCCACTGCAGCCTGTTAAACTATCCCTGGAACCTTGAAAACCCCAATAACTTCCACTGCAGCCTGTTAAACTATTAGAACCTTGAAAAAAACCCCAATAACTTCCACCGCAGCCTGTTAAACTATTAGAACCTTGAAAAACCCCAATAACTTCCACTACAGCCTGTTAAACTATCCCTGGAACCTTGAAAACCCCAATAACTTCCACTGCAGCCTGTTAAACTAATCCCTGGGAACCTTGAAAACCCCAATAACTTCCACTGCAGCCTGTTAAAACTATTAGAACCTTGAAAAAACCCCAATAACTTCCACTGCAGCCTGTTAAACTATCCCTGGAACCTTGAAAACCCCAATAACTTCCACTGCAGCCTGTTAAACTATCCCTGGAGCCTTGAAAACCCCATAACTTCCACTGCAGCCTGTTAAACTATCCCTGGAACCCTGAAAACCCCAATAACTTCCACGCAGCCTGTTAAACTATCCTGGAACCTTGAAAACCCCAATAACTTCCACTGCAGCCTGTTAAACTATCCCTGGAGCCTTGAAAACCCCAATAACTTCCACTGCAGCCTGTTAAACTATTAGAACCTTGAAAAAAACCCCAATAACTTCTACTACACCCTGTTAAACTATCCCTGGAACCTTGAAAACCCCAATAACTTCCACTGCAGCCTGTTAAACTATTGCCACACACACCCAGACACTGCCACACACATTCAAACACTGCCACACACACCCAGACACTGCCACACACACCCAAACACTGCCACACACACCCAGACACTGCCACACACACCCAGACACTGCCACACACACCCAGACACTGCCACACACACCCAGACACTGCCACACACACCCAAACACTGCCACACACACCCAGACACTGCCACACACACCCAGACACTGCCACACACACCCAGACACTGCCACACACACCCAGACACTGCCACACACACCTAGACACTGCCACACACACCCAAACACTGCCACACACACCCAAACACTGCCACACACACCCAGACACTGCCACACACACCCAGACGGGTGCTGCCCGTTTCGTCACCAAACTGTTTCGTCACCATTTTTTGAACCCGTTTCGTCACCTTCATTTACACCCGTTTCGTCACCAAATATTTTATTTATTGTAAAAACATTAAAATATTAAAAACAATAAAACATTAAAACTATAAAAACATTAAAATATATTTTTTATTTTAAAAACATTAAAATATTAAAAACATTAAAACATTAAAACTATAAAAACATTAAAATATTAAAAACATTAAAACATTGAAAAAGTTAAAATACAGCAGTGAGGACATGTGCAGCTCTTATGTTGGACCAGGAATAAACTGCTTACAGCTTCTCAGAAATTTAGTTGTGGTGATGGATTTCTCTTCGTAGGCATCCCACAACTTCCACAGATGGACCTGCTTCTTATTGTTTCCTTTTCTTGTGCTGGATTTCAAGGATTGCTCAGCAACTAACTGCAACTGCAAGTTAACCATCATTGCTTCTTTGTGAAGAAGCGGAATGAGGAGGTATATAGATATGTTGTGTTTATTGGCGCGTGTGTTAATGCGTCTATGCCAGCCTTCGACATCATTGTTTGTGCGCACTAATCTTCGGAACGCACACCAGTTGCCCACTGACCAGACAGTGTTATGAAGCCAAGTTTGACTTAGATAGTCAGTGAGTTCCCTTGTAGGCTCGCATAGCTGTGATCTTTCTTGTAGCGTTTCGAAGGCTGGTCGAATGTGACGTTTTGGCAGATAGGGAAGAGCAAAAAGTTGGCTTATAAAATCGTATACTGGACCACGCTCCATATAAGAAGTCGCTAAGCCAACTTGTTGCACTTTGCACATTAAGCCAACTTGTTGCACACTATTGACTGTGTATAATTATTACAAAATATCCACAGTAAACTCAAAATATATCAATAGTAATAGAGTACCCATCATGATTTGCATTCTCACCTGTACATCTCCTGAGTCATGTTTGTGTCACACACTCTGTGTCTCCACTGGTGACAGTTGTCACACAGTAGAGCATGCTGCCGTGGTCGCACTTCCTTCCCACAACCTGAACAGGAGTGACTACTGGAGGCCATGCTGAGGTGAATGTCTGACTTGGTGTTGAGAAAACCGTCAATGGTTCCGATCAAGTCATCGAGCTAATGGATAAGACTGTCTCACTGTCACATTGTCAGTTTAATAGGAACCTCTCTCGGCGGCAGTTTCACGGGACCACAGGTTAATGCCTTTCTTTCAGCCATAACATTATCATTTCACTAACTCTCTCTCTCTCTCTCTCTCTCTCTCTCTCTCTCTCTCTCTCTCTCTCTCTCTCTCTCTCTCTCTGAGAAAGAAAGAATAGAGAAAGAAAGAGATAATGAGAGGGAGGGAGGGACTGGCCCGCGGCCGGCAGCAGAGAGAGAATGAGAAAAAAAAGAATGAGAGAGAGAGAGAGAGAGAGAGAGAGAGAGAGAGAGAGAGAGAGAGAGAGACTGACTGACCGTGGCCCGTCCTTATCTTATCAGGTGTCAGTTATTTTCCCTCCCTCCATTTCCCATATTTCTCTCTCTCTCTCTCTCTCTCTCTCTCTCTCTCTCTCTCTCTCTCTCTCTCTCTCTCTCTCTGTGTATATATATATATTCCTCCTTCCTCCCCCATAAACGTTAATTAACGATAGCAAAAACGTTTCCCTGGCGTGAATCCACAAATAGGTAACCGTTTGAAGCATTTGAGCTAATCTGTCTTTTTTTCCGATTCAGTATTCAGTGTGCATAATTTCGCACTTTCGTCATGGCTGCTCACCCGTGTGTATGGGTCTATCCCCTGTCCTTCCCGTGATCAGAGCAGCCCTCCCGTCTTCCTCCCCTCCCCATCACTCTCATACATCTGTGTGTGTGTGTGTGTGTGTGTGTGTGTCACTTTGTTTTTCTTATTTTCCTACTCTTCCTCTCTTTCATATTCATTTCATATATACGTGATACTTGGATTACTGGACGATGGACACCAGCAGATTGGTGCGTGTTTGGTCAAAGCATACGCACAAATAATGACGTAGAGGGATATCACCGACGATTAAATGGCAATGCAGGCAACTCACATATTCCATTTTACGTTTTAGTTCCCCTCTTACACAAAGAAGCAATAAATGCTTAGTGGTGACGAAACGGATTGCACGCAGGTGGACAACGGAATTTTGTTGGTGACGAAATGGGTTTTTGGTGACGAACTGGGTAGGTGACGAACCGAATTGGTGACGAAGTGGGGTGTATCCACCCAGACACTGCCACACACACCCAAACACTGCCACACACACCCACACACTGCCACACACATCCAAACACTGCCACACACACCCAAACACTGCCACACACACCCAGACCACCCAGAACCTTGAAAACCCCAATAACTTCCACCGCAGCTTGTTAAACTATTCGAACCTTGAAAACCCCAATAACTTCCAGTGCCATGTCTGCTTCCTGCTATATGTTAACACACCCTGCCTGCTACTTACTGCTCCCTTTTTGTCACATTCCTCGCTCCCTTTGTAGTTCAGTAGTAAATTGAGATCTTCCTTTAACTCGTCTCTCTCCCTTGGTCTCGTGTAGGATCGCGGGGTAAACAACCAATATGGCGTCTGTTTGTTGTGGTTTCTGCTGGTTCAAAGTCAAGTACAAACGGGCCTAAATATTTTTTTTTTTATATAACTAATTATTGTAAGGAGTTCAACATGACTGTTTGGTCTAATTTATATATATTTTTTACATTTATAATAATTTGGTTTTCTCTTCTGTGGCAGTCCCTTTAGTTAGTCAGCTATATAAGGTGATGCGATTAGATTGGGCTGATATGACATACCAAGCCGTAATTAGGTTGATTCAGTAAGATTGGGTGATTAGGTAGCGCTGAATACCTGATGATTAGACAACAAAAACATTTTCTTCCTTATGATACCTGGAAATTCTGAGTTGCAGGAAAGCTAAGTTAGTGAATTTATTAAAACACACACACACACACACACACACACACACACACACACACACATGACAGTATGCATATAATGACCTCTAAGGTTATAGTGAATCTGATAATTACTGAAAACTGTATCCTGACAATTCGCAATTCTGATTTATTTTCACTAGTTATTAATCTCTCTCTCTCTCTCTCTCTCTCTCTCTCTCTCTCTCTCTCTCTCTCTCCATATCCAGCCTAAGTTCTATGATAGTACCAGATTTTCCCAGCATTCTCAGCATCAAAAATTAACCTGCAGTAAAACAGAGGAGGACTTTGTAAACATATCACGCAGGGAAGCCACAGAACGCCTGACTTCTGATCTTTCTAAAATTTCTGATTGGTGCAGAGCAAACTTGGTATTGTTCAATGCCTCAAAAACTCAATTCCTCCATCTATCAGCTGGACACAACCTTCCAGACAACTATCCCCTCTTCTTCAATGACACTCACCTGTCCCCCTCTTCTACACTGAACATCCTCGGTCTGTCCTTTACTTATAATCTGAACTGGAAACTTCACATCTCATCTCTAGCTAAAACAGCTTCTATGAAGTTAGGTGTTCTGAGACGTCTCCGCCAGTTTTTCTCACCCCCCCAGCTGCTAACTCTGTACAAGGGCCTTATCCGTCCATGTATGGAGTATGCTTCACATGTCTGGGGGGGTTCCACTCATACTGCTGTTCTAGACAGGGTGGAATCAAAAGCTTTTTGTCTCATCAACTCTTCTCTAACTGAGTGTCTTCAGCCTCTTTCTCACTGCCGCAATGTTGCATCTCTAGCTGTCTTCTTCCGCTATTTTCATGCTAACTGCTCTTCTCATCTTGCTAACTGCATGCCTCCCCTCCTTCCACGGCCTCGCTGCACAAGACTTTCTTCTTTCTCTCACTCCTATTCTGTCCACCTCTCTAATGCAAGAGTTAACCAGTATTCTCAATCATTCATCCCTTTCTCTGGTAAACTCTGGAACTCCCTGCCTGCTTCTATATTTCCACCTTCCTATGACTTGAATTCCTTCAAGAGGGAGGTTTCAACACACTTATTCAGCAATTTTTGATCACTGCTTTAACCCTTTTATGGGACTGACATTTCAGTGGGCAATTTTTTTTATTAGATTTTTGTTGCCCTTGGCCAGTGTCACTCATACATTAAAAAAAAAAAGATAAATAAATAAATAAAATAATAATTATGGTACAAGTATCTAGGCACAAATTATCATATATTTTTCTTATCAATTATGCCTAGAGAGAGAGAGAGAGAGAGAGAGAGAGAGAGAGAGAGAGAGAGAGAGAGAGAGAGAGAGAGAGAGAGAGAGGGTTAAATATTTTGTAGCCTAACCTAACAGAACATTAAAACAATTTATAAGGCAAATATTTTCCAAGTGAATCTTTTCGCTTTTGTGTCCTCTCCATTTGTTGAGTGGACCTCTAAACCATGTGTAGAAACCGTTATTGGGTGTGTCTGGGTGTGTTTTGGGTGTATTTGGGTGTGTTTGGGTGTGTCTGGGTGTATTTGAGTGTGTTCTGGTGTGTTATGGGTGTATTGGGTGTGTCTGGGTGTATTTGGGTGTGTCCGGGTGTGTTCTGGGTGTATTGGGTGTGTCTGGGTGTGTTCTGGTGTGTTTTGGGTGTATCTGGGTGTGTCTGGGTGTGTTTGGTGTGTTCTGGTGTGTTTTGGGTGTATTGGGTGTGTTTGGTGTGTTTTGGGTGTGTTCTGGTGTGTCTGGGTGTATTTGAGTGTGTTCTGGGTGTATCTGGGTATGTCTGGGTGTGTTCTGGGTGTATTGGGTGTGTCTGGGTGTGTTTGGTGTGTGCTGGTGTGTTTTGGGTGTGTTCTGGTGTGTTTTGGGTGTAATGGGTGTGTTCTGGTGTGTTTTGGTGTGTTTTGGGTGTGTTTTGGTGTGTTTTTGGTGTATCTGGGTGTGTTCTGGGTGTATTGGGTGTGTCTGGGTGTGTTTTGGTGTGTTTTGGTGTGTTTTGGGTGTATCTGGGTGTGTCTGGGTGTATTGGGTGTGTCTGGGTGTGTTTGGTGTGTCTGGGTGTATTTGAGTGTGTTCTGGTGTGTTTTGGGTGTATCTGGGTGTGTCCGGGTGTGTTCTGGGTGTATTGGGTGTGTCTGGGTGTGTTTGGTGTGTCTGGGTGTATTTGAGTGTGTTCTGGTGTGTTTTGGTGTGTTTTGGGTGTGTTTTGGTGTGTTTTTGGTGTATTTGGGTGTGTTTGGGTGTGTTTAAGTGTATTTGGGTGTGTTCTGGTGTGTTTTGGGTGTATCTGGGTGTGTCTGGGTGTGTTTGAGTGTATTTGGGTGTGTTTGGGTGTTCTGGTGTTTTGGGTGTATCTGGGTGTATTTTGGGTGTGTTTTGGTGTTTTGGGTGTATCTGGGTGTGTGTTGAGTGATTTAGAAAGGGGAAGGAAATGAAAAGGAGGAGGAGGAGGAAAAAAAGATGATAATTAAAAGAAAAAAAAGATAAGGTTTAGAAGAAAATAATATTCTCTCTCTCTCTCTCTCTAACCTTGCATAGCACACACACACACACACACACACACACACACACACACACACACACACACACCTAGTTAGCATCCTGTTCAGGGTAAGATATTGTGAGAGGCCTGATAAAACATTATTTCAGAGAACGTAAGAGGTGGTAAGGTAACAGCACCAGCCAGCAGTGTGGATTTGAAGGACCCTGTCTATAAATATTTTGATTATAGTTTTTGCATGCATTGATTTTTATTTAAGCAAAATTGTATCAGAAATAAATAAAATGTGCATTTCTTGTGAGTATAATTATCTCAGTGTTCATTTTTTTTCTCTGCCAATATCCTTGTGTATATTAACCTTAAAAATAAATAAATAAATAAATAAATGAATAAAAATATTGATTGAAATATTAATGAAATGATAGAGAGTGACTGATGAATAACCTTAACCCTCAGAGAGATTTAGGAAATTCTACATTACGTCAAATTTTCAAGATGGCTGCCGTTAACTTCAGGATCCTTTGTCTGTAAATTAATTTTATCGAAAGTTAAATATTAGTTAATGGCAAAAAAATAGTTTTAAAAATATAAACTTAAAAATCTGAAATATGTATGTCATTCAGGGATATATAATTACGTCAGGAAGTGAAGTATATGTTATATCTATGTCTGAAAGCGATATTATTTCAGTAAGAGAAAGATATCACCAGTAACCAGAAAAATAAATGTTAAGTGCATTATCTTTATTTCTAAGTGTTCATTTTAGTCATTTATTGCTCAAATAAGCAGAAACAACCTTTGAAAAAACGGTAAGTGTGAAGTCAGGTCGGCAGCCATATTGAAACACCATGAAATAAAACTCTCTCAAAGAAAAAGATTAATATAGCTTGTTTAGTGCTGCCATAATCAGAGCATGTGTAAAATAATTTATCCCACTTTCATACTTAATTAAATCTTGATTATTTGCGTATTTTTGTTTTTTTGACCATAATATTGTAACGTTTGCAAGTAGACATTTGATGAGATTAACTCTTTTCTGTCTTTATTTGATCGAATTATTAAACATTTCTCACACGTTAAATACCCATAGAGTAGCATCATATTACTCAATGGATTAAATAAGCAATATAATCGACATGAATGGCAAAAAAAAAGACAAAATATGAGTAGCAATTAAAAATGAATTAGTGACCCATAACCATTTTCTTATTCATCATAGAAAATGTAGTCGTTGTTGTTGTTTCTGTTTTTTGTTGTTTTTTCTTGTTTTTGTCGTCGTTGCTTGTTTTTTTCTCCTTGTTGTTGTTATTGATGCTTGTTATTTGATTCATGTTGTTTTTGTTTTTTTTTGTTGTTTTTTACTCTTGAAAGTCTAAAACCCCCGAAACGCACATTATGTCCGTAGAGTTCCTCAATAGCAGTTCATAAAAGGGGTTGTTTAACACCGCTACTGCTGCCCGGGGTACAAATTGCGTCTTTATAACGGGCTCACTTTTCACCGTACATTGACTTTATATTGTGTTCTCGACCTTCATTTTTTCTTTTTTGGCTTTGTATTTATTTAATATTATATAATATTGATTATTTTTAAGGATTGATGCGTTTTTAGATAGCTTCCATTGATGTTGTTGGAAGCAGGTGGACATTAGCCAAGGGGAGAAAATGGAGAAATATTAAATCCCTAATATCACAACGAAATCTAACCAGAGAGGGTTCAGATGACATTTACATACACCATGCATGAATCAACATCAGCCACGACGAACATTGCGCAAAATTATTATGAATTAGTGAATATTTAGGTATTTATATTAAAAAAGCGGTATTTCGTCCAGCTCTTATGAGGCCCGTTGTATTATGTACACAAGGAGGACAGACTGAGTGAAGAGTGAGAGAGGAGTTAGGCAGGGCTGTATATTGTCACCAACCCTTTTTAGCCTGTATACAGAGGAGCTAGCAGCCAGGATGAGAAGAATGAATGTAGGGGTAAGTGTGGGGGAATGATAAAGTATGTGTACTCCTTTATGCAGATGACGTAGTTGTTATGAGTGAATGGCAGATGAGCTTCAAAGTTTGTTGGATGTAGTGGATGGCTATGGTAAAGACTTTGGAGTAAGGTTTAGCAGTGAGAAAAGCAAAGTAATGATTGTGAATAGATCAGAGGATGAAAGTAATGTGGTATGGAGACTTGGAGAGAATGAGTTGAGACAGGTGCAGGAATACAAGTACTCAGGGATGTGGATGAGTCCTAGTGGGTGTGCAAAGGCAAAGAATGAAAAGATAAATATGCTAAACCAGTGGGTAGGTCGACTGGGAAGCGCGGCAAGGATGAGAGCAAGTAAGTATGATGTGTTGAGAGAAGTGTGGAAGAGTGTGGCTGTCCCATGTATAATGTATGGTATGGATGTGATTGCATGGAAGGAAAATGAAATTGAAAAGTTAGAAGTGGGCCAGAATAGAGTAGCAAAGATTGGCACTGAGTCCACCGAGGGGCACAGCAGTTGAAGCCTTGAGAGGTGACATCGGATGGCGCACCTTTAGGGAAAGACTCACAAAAGCCACACAAGATTAGGCTTGAGAGAATGGATGATGCAAGAATAGCAAGGAAGGTGTACCTGTGGAATGAAAGTGGAAGCAAATGGAGGAAGAGATGCATGAGAATGACAGACAGGAGTGGATTGCAAGTTGTGTGGGCGATAAGAATGGCTGGTAGGAATGAAAATGAGCGTGAATGGGTGGTAACAAGAGGAGGCAGAGTGGGAGCCGAATGGGATGTGAGAAAATGGAAGAATGAGATAGACAAAGAAGTGAAATGTGTGGGACTGAATGAATGGAAGAATGAGATGGAAAGAAAGAAGACCCTGGAATGGTACAAGGAGAAAGAGGCCCCGAGGTATGAAAGGTGGTATGATGGAAGCCTGGGCGGTGATCTTCTCTTCCGAGCGAGGGCACAGTGTATGGATGTGAATGCAAGGAGTTACAGGTGGTCTGAGTCCCTGTGCCAGATGTGTGACATGGGAGAGGATGAGACGGTGGAACATGTGGTGCTGGAGTGTGTGCAGTATGCCAGAGACAGGAATGAGATGATGCAAGTGATACTGACTGAGTTAGGGCATGATACGAATGAAAGAGTGGAGAACACAGGAAAGGAGTGGATGGTGTTGTTACTGGGACTGCGTAGAGAGGCCAATGAAAGGATGATTGAGGCGGTGAAGCAGTTTCTGGAGAGAATGTGGCGTGCCAGGTGTAGGAACAATTAGTATAGATGATGCTGTTCGTTTCTCTCTTTTTTTTACCCTTCTACAGGAGTTGCCGATCCAAAGGCCTGGCTCAGGAGTGATCCTGTGCCACCTGTACCATCAAGATCAAGATCAAGACAACAGTTCCCTCGTGTTTACTACCACAGTGCATAGAAATCTTATCTTTTTTCGCAAATTTCTCAAGTAATTCCCCACCCCGGAGGCCGCCCCCAGTACCCCAGTTCCCTGCATCCATGGTGAGCCCCTGGGGACCCTGAGGCGCCGCGGGGTATCTGAAATAAGGGAGAAATTAAGGGAAATAGGGAGCCCCGTGGTCACTGCACTGTCTCCCACGTTTTCCTCATAAGATTTTTGGTGTTTTTTTTTAAGTTTTTCCCCTAATTTACGGTAATTTTTAGGGTTTTTTAGGGTTTTTTAGGGTGAGAATTTAGGGATTAGTGTTTGTGTGTGTTTTTTTGGGCTTCATATAATTTCGTGTTTTTTTCGTGATTTATTTAAAGGGTTCTGGTTTTTTTTTTCCCACGTTTTTTAAGGAATTTTAAAGTTTCAGGGGTATTTAGGGTGTGGGCAGGTTCGGGTTGCCCTTAAACTTTGGTATCTAGGCTAAATTTGCTCGTTCTAGGGATCTTTTGGGGTAAACTGTGGTATTTTAAGTATTTTTATTTATTTAAAGGCCATTTATTTATTTAAGGTTATTGGTGGTATAATAAGTGGTTTTTTTTAGTGTTTTTGATCAATCTGTGTGTTTTTGGGTGTTTTGGAAGGGAATTGTGTGTTTTTTGGGTGTTTTTGTAGAAAATCTGTGTGGTGTGTGTTTTGGAAGAAAATTGTGCGTTTTTTGTGTGTTTTGAAAGTGAATTGTGTGTTTTTTGGGTGTTTTGTGGAAAATCTGTGTGGTTTGGTGTGTTTTGGAAGGGAATTGTGTGTTTTTTGTGTGTTTTGAAAGGGAATTGTGTGTTTTTTGTGTGTTTTGGAGAAAATCTGTGTTTTTTGGTGTGTTTTGGAGAAAATTGTATTCTTTTTTGTGTGTTTTGGAAAGAATCTGTGTGTTTTGGTGTGTTTTGGAAGGGAATTGTGTGTTTTTTGTGTGTTTTGAAAGGGAATTGTGCATTTTTTGTGTGTTTTGGAGAAAATCTGTGTTTTAATGTGTTTTAGAAGATAATTGTGTCTTTTGTGTGTTTTGTGGAAAATCTGTGTGTTTTTTGTGTGTGCCTGTCTGTATCTGTCTCTGTCTGTCTATCTGTCTGCATCTATCAAACATCCTTTAATCTACATCTGTCTGTCTGTCTATCAATCTATCTATCTGTGTGTGTGTGTGTGTGTCTATCAATCTATCTATCTGTGTGTGTGTTTATCAATCTATCTATCTGTGTGTGTGTGTGTCTATCAATCTATCTATCTGTGTGTGTGTGTGTCTATCAATCTATCTATCTGTGTGTGTGTGTGTTTATCAATCTATCTATCTGTGTGTGTGTGTGTCTATCAATCTATCTATCTGTGTGTGTGTGTGTGTTTATCAATCTATCTATCTGTGTGTGTGTGTGTGTGTTTATCAATCTATCTATCTGTGTGTGTGTGTGTGTCTATCAATCTATCTATCTGTGTGTGTGTGTTTCTGTCAGTCTATCTACCTATCTGTGTGGGAACAGGCGTCTGTGTACCACCGGCTGCAGCACACAGTGGGCACCGTGGCACAGGTGAGGACAGTGGTGGTGGTGGTGGTGGCACGTCGGCTTATTTCACCTCCTCACTCCTTGCGTTTGTTACTTCAGGTTTTAATTGTTATTCTTCAAGAGGTGAGAGAGGCAAGGGACGAGAGACGCAAGGGAGAGAAGCAAGGGAGAGAGACAGAGTAAGTAGCCTGGGAGAGGAGAGGCGAGGGGAAGAGGAGCGAGGGAGAGAAAGAGAGACGGGAGAAAGGCAAGCAGGGAGAGAGAGGGAGTCGGGAGGAGAGTTAAAGAATAAGAGAGAGAGAGAGAGAGAGAAGCCTGCTCCTTGCTCCTTGTTGAGTCATGATAAAAAGTTGAGATGCCTTACTGCCATATAACACTTCATTTATTAACATCACCACTGCACCTCTCTTCTTCTCTCTTCCAGCACTTGTAACTACCTCTCAATCCAGACAGTTTGGTGGTGACAAATCTCATTATTTCTCCTCACCAGGTTGACCCGTCTGGCTCCTCTCTGGTGGTGAAAGCAAGTGACGGCAAGATGGTGATGGTGACCCTGCCCAACCCCCTCCAGGTACTGCCATGCACCTTCACCACTGTCATTACCATCATTATCACCACCAGGAAATGGATGAGGGTGTGATAATGGACTACAATAGAACCAAACATGATAAAACACCTAGGAAGCAACTTTTATATAGAACATAAACACTTGCTAATATTTATCTAACTTAACCTAATTCCTCCTTTTCTCATCCTGCAGGAAAACTTGGAGGGGGTGACTGAGGGAGGGGCAGGGTGTGGGTCAGGGGCAGAAGGTGACGTGCCAGAGTGACGTCACGTTCCCCCAAATGCAGGCCGGCAAGTTTGGTGAGTAGCTGGCCTCCTCCTTTTGCCGTATTCAGAAATGCTTTACTCTCTCACTGTGACTGTTTTTCAAGGCCACAGGTGATTAGCTGGGTGCTCAAGAGTGTTTCTCCTGTTAATTATGTAGAAATCTTGTTAATCTGTCACTAGAACCATAGAAACACTCTTGACATTCCTGTAGCCTCACCGTGATGAGAGAATGCAGAGGAACAGAGAACTAGCCAGGTTCTTAAGGGTGTTTCTCTTGTTAATCTGTCACTAGAACCATAGAAACACTCTTGACATTCCTGTAGCCTCACCGTGATGAGAGAATGCAGAGGAACAGAAATAGCCAGGTTCTTAAGGGTGTTTCTCTTGTTAATCTGTCACTAGAACCATAGAAACACTCTTGACATTCCTGTAGCCTCACCGTGATGAGAGAATGCAGAGGAACAGAAATAGCCAGGTTCTTAAGGGTGTTTCTCTTGTTAATCTGTCACTAGAACCATAGAAACATTTGAAAACCCATGTCAATTCAATAAGAGTCTTTTGAAAGTATTAAGCATTACAGTTTAATATTTTGGCTACCCTGACCCCACACCTCCTCCACAGCTGACGTCACCAGTCGTCAGTGCACGGCGGGTGCTGCAAGGGGAACTGCAGGAGGTGGACCTGTTCAGCATCTCATCCCTCCCTGCCCTCTCCCCTGACAGGAGCATGCCAGACCCAGGGGTGCCCAAGGAAACGGTTAGTTCTTGAGCTAGTGATGGAGTAGATGAATGGGCTCACAGTTAGAGGAGAGAAAGGAATGGGGATAGAGTTGAGGGATGGGGAAAACAAGTATAGAGGAGAGAAGGAAGTGGGGATAAGGAGTCAAGGAATGGGAAAACAGAGTAGGGGAATGAAAGGAGTGGAAATAGCTGAAAGAATTATATAGCATGTTGGTTGATGCGTTGATGGTTGTTGTTGTGTTGCAGAGTACGGGATGGGAAGCCAGGTGTCTATGTTTGAGTGTACTGTCTCTCTCTCTCTCTCTCTCTTTCTTTATCACTCTCTGTCTGTGTGTGTGTGTGTGTGTGTGTGTGTGTGTGTATGTAGTGGTTATATATGTGTGTTTGTTGCTGTTGTTTATGTTGCTTGTCTGTTGTTGTTGTTGTTGTTGTTGTTGTTGTTGTTGTTGTTGTTGTTGTTGTTGTGCTTGCTTTCCTATCTGACTTTTTCATCCATATATGTATCTATCAATCAGTCTATCTGTCTACCTATCTATCTGTCTATTGATCTATCTATCTATCTATCCATCTATCCATCTATCTACCTATCCATTAATCTGTCTATCAGTCTCTCTATGTCTTTTTATCTCTCTCTGTTTTCTACCTCTCTATCTTTACATCTCTCTGTCTGTCTATTTTTCTCTCTCTCTCTCTTTCTCTCTCTCTCTCTCTCTCTCTCTCTCTCTCTCTCTCTCTCTCTCTCTCTCTCTCTCTCTCTCTCTCTCTCTCTCTCTCTCTCTCTCTCTCTCTCTCTCTCTCTCTCTCTCTCTCTCTACCTAACTTAACGTAACCTAACCTAACTTAACGCAACCTAACCTAACCTAACCTAACCTAACTTAATGCAACCTAACCTAACCTAACCTAACTTCCGCTCTGCCAGACAAGGGGCACTACCTCTATGCAGACAAAACCTAACCAACCAGCTTAACCTGAGTCGCCCCTGGAACCGCCCCACCACAGAGGAGGAGGAGGAGGAGGAGGAGGAGGAGGAGACAGTCATGGATGAAGGGACGTCACAGATCATGCACATTTGCTTCCATATTGGGTGAGAGACTGCATTGTTTGTGAAGAAGACGAGGAGGAAGGTAGTTTTTCATCTCAGTTCTTGCACAGAATATTCAATAATTGGTCTGTTTCATGAAGGTAATGTACTTTCTCAAGGTAGTTTTTCATCTCAGTTCTTGCACAGAATATTCAATAATTTCTCTTTTTATGAAGACACTTTCCTCAGCCTTTATTCACACATCACTCAAATATGTCAAACCATCTTTTAAATCCTCAGCCTTTATTCACACATCACTCAAATGTGTCTAACCATCTTTTAAATCCTCAGCCTTTATTCACACATCACTCAAATATGTCAAACCATCTTTTAAATCCTCAGCCTTTATTCACACTTCACTCAAATGTGTGTAACCATCTTTCACAGCTCCTGTATTGCTGAGTCATTAGAGAGCCTTAAAAGAAGACAGTCAGATTTATGGATGGGGATGACAGGTGAAAATAGACAGGTGTTTTTTGTACAGGGACTTCCACGTGGATAGAGGATCAACCTGCCAACCAAGTGAGTATGTGTGAGTATTTGTGAGACAGACAGACAGACAGACAGACAGACAGACAGAGAGAGAGGGAGGGATAGACTGACAGAGATGCAGAGAGAGAGAGAGAGAGTTTTAGACAGACAGAGAGAGAGAGAGGCATACATTGACAGAGAGAGAGATAGACAGAGGCAGGGTTAGACAGACCAAGAGGCATACACTGACAGAGAGACAGACAGAGACAGGGATAAAGTAACAGAGATGAAGAGAGAAAGAGACAAACAGAGACATTGAGAGATGTTTCTGGGTGTGTGTATGTGTGTGTGTGTGTGTGTGTGTGTGTTGATTTATGAAGAAGATGGCAAATAGTGGGAATTTTCTTATGTGTTTTGTACTTTATTTTCTTTGCTTCATTCATTTTTTTTCCCTTGTTTTTTTTTTCCATCTCAATTTCATTCATGTTTTTCCTTTCTCCTTCTCTCTCTATTCCTTTATTTTTTCCTTTCATCTATATACTTCAGGTTGCGGTGGAAACTGGCGTACAGCTGTGCCTGAGCCTGCCGTGGACGCATTCCCAGCCGACTTCTACCAGAACAGCTCGGACATGGCTGGCCAGGACAACCACCGCAACACAGACATGCACGCACCTGATATGGACATGAAAATGGAGGGACAGGAGGTGAGGGATGAGAGGAACATGGGACGGCAGTGTTAGAATGATGGTAGTGGTCTTGTATTTGATTTAGATTGCGTTTAATTTTGTTAGGTTTAGTTTAGACTCCATTCTCTATGTGACTCTCTCCCCAACAGTCCCATGTGATGGTGTCCGACAGGGATGCCTCAGTGCAGGAGGGGGAACGGCAGGCAGAGACCCGCAAGTGCCCCTGGGAGAAGCCTGGAGGTAGGGAGGATGGTGTATGAAGCCATATATGAGTTTTTCGTACTATGTTAGGTTCATAATTTTATCAGGCGTTGTGGTTCCTGGTGTTGCCCCTGTGCTGGTGTCCTTGTCCTGGGAAGTGTTGTGAGTGGTACCCTTGTTGCAAATGACCTTAAAATTGATTACTGGAAGAAATGAGAGAGATGGGGACAAATAGAATGTTGACGATGATGATGAATGAGTTGCCAGGAGTTGATTTGAAAGTTGAAGGGGAATGGAGTTAGACGTACAATTTTCTTTTCTTCCCGTAAAGTTGACAAGGTTAGGTATCTTTGTGTTCCTTTGCTCCCCACCCCCTTGCATCTTACAGCTTGTTATAAAGGCAGCTTCCCAAGTAAATTATGCTTTCTCTCCATTATCATAATATTAACCTAACCACAAAACAGTGCTAGAAGAAATGCCCTTATAGCTAACTCCAGGCTGAAAGATTCAAGCAATGTAGTGAAAGATATTCCGATAAGGAAGATAAATAGGAACTCTTTAAATTCTTAGCTAGGTGAGGGTGATGTCCATTCTCACCATCACCTGTTGAAGTCCTCCCCTAAGAGCCCAGTGAGCTGTACTTGGCCCTCTGTGACTAGTTCCCTGGTGCAGTAATGTAGCTGTGTCAGTGGTAGTGGTCCAACTCTTGCCTTGCCTCCATATCTTGTGTTCTCCCTCACTGGGACTGTTCTGTGCTCACTCCTTTGTTGTGGTGTGTGGACTGCTGGGTGTGTGTGTACAGCAGAGAGGACGGCTTGCATTTCAAGGTGGATAAGATTTAATGGTTTGTAACAGCAGTGAAAGTAATGTGATGAAAAGGTAATGGTGTCAAGGATGTGACTGTTCTCTTCACTTTGCTGAAGGCCTCCCAGCGTCCATGCATCTTGTCTACCATCACACAACTTGAGTTTTATTTTTATTACAAGTTAATGTGATAAAAGTGTTTTGATGGATGTTTTTTCTTTAGCTGTGTATTCACCAGAGCTCTTCTTTGTTTTGACAGCGAGGTAGCTTCCTGGCCGCGCAGGGCCGGCTTTGGTCCCCTCACCTGTTATGTCTCCTCATGACTTTAGTTAATTGTAGCACTCCAGAAACCCAGTGAAGAATCTTGTGGTAACTTCCTACATTGGCAAAGTCACAAGCTTTTACAGTGTCTTCACCAACCACACAGAGTTATCAAAAGACTCTTCTAACGGTGCCATGCATGAGGCTGGGTGTGTACTTAACAGTCATAGAGGCATTTTCAGAGACTTTAATTAATTGAAGCGTGTTGCCCACACTCGTCATGGATGTCTGACTGAGGTGGGAAGTACAGGCTGTACTGAACCCTACCCAGTCATTCCAGCAAAATTCGAGGGGTGATCTGGCATGAGGCACACCTTGGCATCCAGCAGGGAGGTGATGGATGCCCGCTGGCGGCTCCACTCGGCTCAAAGCTCTCTCTCTCTCCCTTGTGTCCCGTATCACATGTTTGCCAGCAGGCTGAGGCAGGTTAGTTTTTTTATTTCAGTGGCAAGTGTGTTGCAACCTTTCAATTAATGTGTGGTGGCAGGCATCAAGGTCAACAGAAAGAAGGTGCCAGGAGCCAAGAACCTCAAGGTCCGCAGGTACGTGCAGCCCAAGAATGCCATCGTGTGCCTGAATGAGCTGCGGCCGGGCGTCACCTACACCATGGAACAGGAGGGAGGCGTTTGCCAGCCATTTTGCATATCTGTGGAGGTACCTGGTGCGGTATGGGACAAAAAATAGACTGAGGATATGTTGAGCTATTTTACTTTTTTGCCTTTCTTGCTTGCTAATGCCTCACTCCTGAGTTTGTTCATGAAACACTGCCGTGCCGAATGTGTCGCCCTGGGTGAGGGGAGCCGCCCCTTGAATGCTGCCTCTCCTCAGGTTGACGGGCAGAAGTACCGAGGGTTTGGGTCTTCAAAGCAGCTGGCCAAGCAGGCAGCAGCTGAGGCGGCGCTGATCGGCTTCTTGAAGCCGCCCGTCACCACACCAGAGAACCAGGAGGAAGACAAGACCCCCTGGGCCACCCTGGGGCCGACGGGCTGGCTCAGGAAGGCTTTCATACCTGCAATGTCAGAGCTACTCAGTCCTTAACACACTGCTACTTAACACTGCAGAGCTGTGGGTCCCACCACCACCTACTGCCCTGCACTGCTGCAGTCTGGCTAGTCAAGGCTCATGTGGGGCATTCAGCCCTCTTATATTTTAAGGCTCAATTTAGAAAACTCTAAAATCTCCAATATCAACATTCTAACAAATCATCAGTGAAATTAACATTAACACAATCTGTAACTGCCATGAGGCCACGGAGGAGTGTGGGGCCTCCCCACACTCCTCCGTCTCTCCCTCCCTCCCTCTCTGGCGTGCACAATCCTCACCAGGGGGGATGGCGGCCCCACAGCGGCCGTCAAGGAGGAGAGTCCCCAGGCAGCTGCCTTCACGGAGGCCATCTGTGCCCACCTGGGAGGCCGTGCCCCCAATAAACACCCCGGCTGTGGATCCCAAGGTGGGTGTGACTTGGGATTGGCTGCTAGGGAACTTGGGAAAGGGACAGGGATGGCTAGCAGATAACTGTGGTTCAGGGTGTGGTGGTGGTGGTGGTGCTGCTGCATGGCAGGTGTGTGGCACAGGCACCACAGGTGAAGGTGTAGCCGCTGGGTGGTGTGACCGTTGGTGTGCTTGGCTCATGAGTGGGAGGGTGTGGGGAGGGTCTTCCTTCTGTTGTGTTGCTTGGCACGTGTGTAGTGTGTGCCAATCACAGAGTGGCCTGAGCAGTGAGTGCTTGAGTGGAGCCTTCACACCACACCAGGTTGTGATGGTGGCGGCATCTGGGGCAGCAAGAAAGTGGCAGCCATTTCATTGTGTTTTTATAATCAGTAAAGAATTGAGAGTATAGATAGTGAGATTAGAAGGAGAAACACAGTGAGATTAGAAGGAGAAACACTCGTGAATTTGTCAGAATATGACCATGAACATAGTGAAGTATAGCTGATGGTAATGTACACATGAACTGTCCTTGCCTTGCCATATCAAGCTTCTTTTGTATTTTATTTCTTTCAGTTAACCGAGCCAATGAAAGCAGAATCAAACTTTCCATTCCAGTCAACTGAACCTGTGAAAGTTCCCAATCCGGCCAAGCAGGTCCCAGAAGGTGCGGCGTCCATGCACCCCGTGATGGTGCTGCACCAGATGAAGCCTGGCCTGCTGTACAACACTAACCAGACCACCAGGGATAACAAGCCTTTCTTCACCGTCACCGCCGACATCGATGGCAAGGAGTTCTCAGGCAAGGGTGAGTTGTAGACTGACCAGGCGAGTCTGACAAGACAAAATAAGAAGCTTCTGTAGTACCAGGTGGCATCTCAAGGCAACAAAACCCATCTCTGTGTTTTGGGTACAGTCTCACATAGAACAGTTGAACTTGGAGGTCTCTGCAGCAGCATATCTTAACCCATAGTTACTAGGAATATATTTCAGTCACCAAGCAAGGATACTCTGATATCCTGTACAGCCTTGGAACTCCCTCACAATGAAATTATGTTGATTATTCTGAAGGAGAAAATAAAGCAAGTTTTAATCATCACTTGACTGAAGATGCAGATGTTAAGTCTTATCTTTCACTACATTACTCATTTTTTGCAGGAATATTCTTTAGCCTGCTGCAACATTTAGTCCCCTTATCTTGATCACTGACTGGACTTGTGCTAAGTGGAATTTTCTTTACTTGCAGGGACAAATGTGAAGAAAGCCAAGTTCTTCCTGGCCAACACAGCAATACTGGGACTGTACGGGGTAGAATCCACCTTTGAGATCTCCGCTTAATGGAAGTACTAGCTGCCTGGGTACTGGCGGCGGTGTGCGGGGCAGGCGGTCCCTCGCACACGTGGCTGTAGAGTCTGCTACGCGATAATGACAAAGTAGATAGGTAGCTACATAGTATTTTAACCTGAAGTCCTGTCTGTGAGTGTTGTCTTGTATGTTGCTGCTTGCTGAAGGCAGGGAATGTAGTGAACTGGAGGGGCAGGGCCTGAGTGGCTTACAAAACTCCTGTGGAAGGGAAGTGATGGTCTGTGCTAAATGTTGCAGTCTGACGAGTGACGTGGAATTCAATTTTTCCACGTGTAAATCCTTCCAGTCCAGTGTTTACCTTTATTTTGTTCCAGCTCTGTTACTTAGTGCCAGAGTTAGAAGACTGACATTTAACGGAATTCTTATTTATGATTTTGACGTACTTTCTTTTCCCATTTATTTAGTTAGCCCGTGAAGTGTGGGTGCTCCTTGTAAATGGTCGGTGCTGAGCCTGCCATGAATGCAAATGAAATGCAGCTGATTGTGAAAGACAGGCACAGGAGAAGGGGTCAGTCACTCATTCCTGCTTGTGTCAGATCACTCATCTAGTGTTCTGCTGTGGAGTGGAGTGGGTGATGAGAGGGCTGTGGTGATGGGACAGTGACAGACAAGCCCTACTTACTGAAAACAAAAGTGTGCGAACTCATCACATCAACACTTATTTAGCTTCCTGACAAAAATGGCATCCAGTTTCAGATGTTTAAGGTATTTAACTCATCTATTTATTTAAAGGTACCCACTCTTTATGGGTTAAATGAAAGCTGTACTCTAGTTTAGCAGTCAGTCTCACCACTTGGTTTAATGTGAGCAGGTAAGGAAGCCCTAGAACCTGGCCGTTGGTTAGGTTCTGGTGACTTCTGGCTGGAATCTCAGTACCTTAATTTCTCTTCTGGTTGAAACTTTCTCCTCAAACACAACTGGCTGGAGCTGAGTCCTGGGATGGTCACCTGTTTAAATATTACTACACAAAATGTTATGAGTTTGAATACATAATGAAAATTTCTTGAATGTGTATGTATGTAAAGGTTATAAAAGCAAGTATTTTTTTCTTTTTCAATTTTTGTATATAATTGAGGTTAAGATGAATTTGAAACATTGATTGCAATTTATCAAGCTGGTGTTGGTTTTGGTTTTGAAGGAAGTGTAAGTGCAAGAGGTATGAATTTGAAACATTGGTTGCAATTTATCAAGCTGGTGTTTTTGGTTTTGAAGGAAGTGTAAGTGCAAGAGGTATGAATTTGAAACATTGATTGCAATTTATCAAGCTGGTGTTGTTTTTGGTTTTGAAGGAAGTGTAATTGTACAAGAGGTAATCATTTGATGAGAGTGGAATTAATGAAGCAGTTTACCACACCAGTATTGTCATTCCTGCTTCCTGTGTGTCCACCTTACCTCTCACACCCTGACGTTTGCCTCAACGCCTTCATTTATCACCAATGCAGTTAGGTAAATTATCACTTATTACTATTTTCTCATATGAATTCAGAAACACTGTCAGCTTATCAAATAGTGTATCTGTTAATATAACCTTTTGTAGGCAACTTGTCCTGTAACCACCTATGACATTTTAGGCTCATTTTTGTACCAGCCTCTTCAACAGTTCTATAGCTTATGGAAAACTAAATTAACTTCCTATTCTCTCATTTCCTCTGTCCATACCAGCAGTTCTCATAGTACTCTCAATGTTGAAGGATGATAGCAGTCCAAGGGCTGAGCCAGTGAGTTCCAGACCCAGCAGAACATGACTGGTTCCAGAGCATCCCTAAAAAAAAAAAAAAAGAAAAAAAAAAAATACCTAAGCTATGGGTGTACACACATACCCAGGGGCCCTGAGAATACTCTAGAGAGTGTACTTAAGTGTATATGGGTGTACACACATACCCAGGGGCCCTGAGAATACTATAGTGTACGTAAGTGTATGTCATGTTTTAAAAAATTTGTCACCTGTTTTGTAAGGACAGCATAAGTGAAGTATTGTTTGCATGTACATCTTGTTTATCTAGAGCAGAAGGATTAAAGTTGAGTGCAGTATTTCAATGGGCACAGTTGTGATGCATTGTGCCAAGGGTGGTGTACTAGCTAGGATGCACAGGAGGGCGGTGAGAAGATGCCTGATGCTGCAAGTGTTAGGTGGACCTGATGGAATGGATAGCTTGGCTCTTAGTGATGTACCTTCATTATGTTGTGCTGTTGAGGTCAGAAGTCACGTCACGAGCTGCATTTTCCTCTACCCAGCTGTGCGTTTCAAGTCCAAGAACCTGCTGAGAATCTGACAAAACCCGAGTGATTTTCAGCAGATCAGGGGAAGGAAGAACCGAATACAGAGAGTAAATGAAGAGCACTGACTCGATTTCTGACCATGACTGTATGTACTCTCCCATAGCATTACATTGTATACTGAAATGGGTTTGCCTGGTTGAACACGTAGCACTGTACCACAACCATTACACTCCGCCATGACTGAGTCTGTCCATGCTAGTCCTCGAAGTATTGTGTTTTTAAGCTAATTTGCACTATTGTTATGGAAAGTCCTAACCTCTCAGGCATAGTGTGTAGTTTGGGGACACTTGGTTCATTCTACATGGCATGCTACTGAAAAACTGAAGTAAACATGGAAATTTTAAACCAGGGTGGTGTTCCTTGCCTCTGTTGGTGGTGTTGGAGTGGCCTGTGGAGTCAAAGTTGGTGTAGTCATGTAAAGTCCTGCACTATCTCTTGTCTGTGTGGTGTGCAGGTGAATGGATAAAGAAAGGTGTGCCAATGGTAGGGATCAGAACCTTGGCAGCAGGATTTGGTTATATTAAATGTTACGTGAAGAAATGGAAGTGAAATAAAGGAAATTAGATCATGTTAGGTCAAGCATTGTCACAGTTAAAGTGAAGAGAGAAAATTCCTTTGTTTTTCCAGGTATTTAAAGACAGGTGCATAGATACTCCTGGGAATGAAAGGAAAAATTGAGAAATGGAGGAGGAGAAAAACCAAGTCAATTGCTTTTTTTTTTATTTTTATGTATGAGTGACACTGGCCAAGGGCAACAAAAATCCAATAAAAAAAATATGGCCACTGAAATGGCAGTCCCATAAAAGGGTCAAAGCAGTGGTCAAAAATTGATGAATAAGTGTGTTGAAACCTCCCTCTTGAAGGAATTCAAGTCATAGGAAGGTGGAAATACAGAAGCAGGCAGGGAGTTCCAGAGTTTACCAGCGGTGCCCGCTTTGTGTATTATGTACATTCATGTATATTTTTTTCTTTTGTGCAATATTTATATATGTATATGTTGACATAATACTCAATAAACCTTTAATAATAAGTGTCAAGACGCGATCGTTTCCCATAAGAAATGATTTTGTGTGTGTATGAGTTTGTAGTTACCCAAGCGTGGTACGATATGTTTGTTTATATATATACAGGCGCCATGGGAACCAGGGGTCAGGATATAGTTGATAATAATAATAATAATAATAATAAACGGTTTATTATTTAGGCAGTTGACAAACTGAAAATGTACATAGGGGATGGGGAAAAACTTAACATTAATCCTAACGGTAAGACTAATCTAGGAGGGAAATACTATCGATTGATGGCTCGCACCATGGTGGGAATCGCACTGAGTCTGTACCGGTCCGTGCGCGGCGCCTTCAGGGGCGTTATTTTGTTGTGGTGTCTGGTGGCACGGACAGGGCGAGGCGCGTCGGGCGGCAGCATGTCTCTGAGACGCGGATGATGCAGTAGTCCCTTCCCAAACTTCTCCAGAGCCTCTCGGTGCCTGGTGGATATTCTGGACAGACTCAGGGTGGTCAGGGCTTCTTCATAGGTGGTGTATGCAGGGCCAAGGATGACCCTGCACGCCCTTTTCTGCACACTCTCTAGCTGTAGCTGTTGAGTGTGTGTGAGGGAGGAGGACCACGCTGGGGAGGCGTACATGAGTTTGGGGAGGATGAAGGTGAGGTACACCCCCCTTAACTCATCTGTCGGCGTCCCCAGCGACCTGAGTCTGCGCAGCATGTACAGCCTGTAGGTAGCTGATCTCACGGTGCTGGCGACATGCTGCTGCCAGGTCAGCTGGTCGTCCACCGTGACTCCGAGAAGCTTGGCACATTGGACCACCTGGAGGGGGTGAGGGCCCACTGTGAGCCGGGGAGGGGGCACTGGTACAGAGGAGGTACAGAAATGCATCACCACAGTTTTGCTGTGGTTGATGGTCATCCTGCTCTCCTCTGTCCACGTCTGCAGTCGCTCCAGAATTGCTTGCAGTGGCGAGTAGTCCGGGTTCTTGTTGGAAACTGGGACGCCCACGGTGCAGTCGTCCACATACTTCCAGCGATGGGGGGTGTCGGTGAGGGCGTCGTTGATGAGGAGGAGGAAGCATAGAGGACCCATCTTGGTCCCCTGGGGGACTCCACATGTCAGCTGTTGGAAATTAGAGACAGAGCCCTGATAGCGAACGGCCTGACGTCTCCCTGTGAGGAAGTCGGCTAGCCACGCTATCAGATTAGGAGGGAGACCCAGACTTACTGCCTTGCTGATGACAACAGTGTGATCAACTAGATCAAAGGCTTTTTTGAAGTCGACAAAAGCAACAGCTAGAGAGGTGTTTCGCTTGTCCAGGTGGCTGTGGATGAATTCAAGGAAGCTGGTCAGGTAATGTGAGGTGGAGGTGGCTTTAATATTTCCGAATTGTCTGATATCCACGGTGTTACAAATTTTGGTGTATGCCCAGTCATATACAAAATCTTCACAAATAAGGCTAGGGATGGGGGTGATAGAGACTGGCCTGAGGTCATTGAGTGACTGAGGACTGGAAGTTTTGGGGATGGGAGTGACATAAGATGTCTTCCAGTCCGCGGGGCAAGAGTGTTGGGAGAGTGAGGCGTTTATTATGGAGCATAGCGGTGTTGCTAGCTCTACAGCAAATTCCTTGTAAATTTTTATAGGAAGGTCAGTGGGTGTGGTGGATCTTGGTTTAAATTTAAGTATTCTCTTAAAAACATCCATCGCCTGGACAGTGTGTGGAGGGGAGGGAGCGGGCAGATAGGCAGGAAGCGGAGTGGTGTGGAGGGGAGGAAAGGTTTGACAGATAGCAGCAAAGTGATCGTTCATCTCCTGAGCCGCGAGATTAGCAGGAAGGTGTGAGGTGCAAGGAAGGGATGAAGTGTGCTTTTGTAAGCCACACAAAGCTTTGATCTTAGCGTACCACTGTCTGTTGTTGGTCAGCTTGAGGTGGTGTATCTTGTCTGGGTAATAGCTTGCCTTTGCATTCTTAATCTCCCTGATTACTCTGTTTCTTAGTTTCCTGTAAAGGACCGGGCAGGAGTGGAACGCCCAGGTCCGCTGACGCATGAGTCTTTTAATGCGGGGCGTCATCCAGGGAGCATCAGACGGGTGCGTTGTGACGCTCTTGGCTGGGAAGTAGTGGTGGAAGGCTGCTGTAGTAGTGGCGACGTAGTTTTGCCATTTTAAGTGGACGTCCTCCTCATCCAGCACCTCGGTCCACGGGTGTTGTGTCACCCACTGCCCAAACTCCCTCATGGCTGAGTCAGGCATGGGGCGGTGGGTCCTGGTGACAGCTGACCGGGGGGTCGAGGTGGTGGGTGTGGGTGACCACAGTATGGAGAGGTGGGTGCTCCGTCCCATGGGAGGCAGCGGCTTGGGTGGCGAGTACTGCTGGCCCAGGTCTGTGAGGATAAGGTCGAGGATGGCTTGCTGGTGGGTGGGGAAGTCCACGACCTGGGTGAGGTGTAGCTGGTGTAGGATATCGTTGATATCTAATCTGTTAAAGTCCCCACAGATGACCAGCTTGGCAGCAGGATACCCCACCCTCAGGGCATCAGCAGTGTTGATGATGTGAGCGGTGAGCAACTGTGCAGTGGCGGCTCGTGGGGGGTGGTACACGACGCAGACTATGATGGAGGCCGTGTTGTTGGGATGGGAGGGGGGCGTGACTCTCACCCACAGGGCCTCCACACCGGCAGGAATATCAACAGGGAGGTGTGAGGGGCTGAGGGCAGAGCGGCAGAAGACGGCCACTCCCCCCCCCCTGCGCCCTGACCTGAGGTGATGGTATAGCTGGTAGTCCTGCATCGTGCACACCTCAGGAACAATCTGCCACGCCTCAGTAACCGCCACAATGTCCGCACAAGTAGATCTCACCGTCACAATCACTTCGTCCCTCTTGTTGGCCAGAGACGTTGCATTAAATAAGAGGAGTGAGGGAAGACTATACCACGTTCTCGGCACCTCAAAGTGTTTGTATTCCCTCTTCTCCACCCTGCGGTCGTCTCTGGCACTGGAGGTCACTACCTTGATGGGACGCACCACACTTTTGCCTCCTCTCGATCCACGGTTTCGAAATAGTTTTAAGGACTTAAGGCACTGTATCACGTTGGGTGGCGGGTACCCAGATCCTCGTCTACGACGCAGGAGGTAATTGCGTTCGTATGTTTGCACTGAAGCACTCATTTTTCTTTATGTATCACACGCATTCGCTACAAGTGTTCACAAAAACAACAATCCCACCAGATCGAGCCTCAAACTAAACGCTAAAAGTTGAAAACAGAAAAGTAAAAAAACAAAACAAACTGAGGTCACTATCACTAGGGGGCGGGGAAGGCCAACAAGTTGGCCGAGGCTGCTCGAGAGCGCCAAGGTCACACGTCCTGCCCGTATGAGGTCAAGACGGTGTGTATGAGTTTGTAGTTACCCAAGCGTGGTACGATATGTTTGTTTATATATATACAGGCGCCATGGGAACCAGGGGTCAGGATATAGTTGTGTCCCTTCTGGGAGGTTCTGTCTACAACAAGCTTGAAGTTATGTAAATATATACTCTCTCTCTCTCTCTCTCTCTCTCTCTCTCTCTCTCTCTCTCTCTCTCTCTCTCTCTCTCTCCTAACAGCAGAGACAGTATCACCTTCCAGAAGTGTGTTTTATGGACCGCTGTGGTTCTGGGGGCACATTTGTGACTACCGGAGTGAAATATGAATAGTGTGTAGCTCATACCTAATTTGTTAATAATTGTTATACAAGTAATAAGTTACAAAGTTTAATTAACAGCAAAGGAGTGCAGGTTTTGGTGCTTGTCAATGTTATACCCCCCCAAAAAAAAAATAAATAAATAAAATAAATAAAAAAAAAACGGGTCAGTCCGGACCTCTCTGTCACGGCGTGCCCCTTCACATCCCAACAATGTGAAGGCGTTACTGACTGACATTTTTACCTTTTAAACTATTTGTAAAGCGCTTTGTCTAAGGTTTTGGTGTATTTATCTTGTAACGCTCCTTTTTATTATTTCTGTGTTTCTTTGAGTCTCCCCAATAATTGTTTTCTTTTGTAGCTTGGGGTGAAGAGGAGGATAATAGCGGTAATTAAAGGTTTAGTGATTATATGAAAAAAGTATATTTATAAGGCGTGTATTCGTGGGAGTGATTTAAAAGTTTTGAAACATTTATTATAAATAGTCTTTACTTTTTTCAACTGTAGTTTTCTCTAATCAGTGGTAATACGAATAATAGAATTACATCATGTTGCGTCAGCCTACCAGTAACTCATAAGGTGTCATTCCCTAGCTTATAAAATACGTTAGTAATTTAGAATTCAATTATTAACTTCAACTAATGTCCAGTCTATATGCTCACCTTGCTAGCCAATTATTCCTGCATTTTTATTTAAACTCACGGTTCAGTAAAATTATTTGTGAAAGAAGAGAGAGAGAGAGAGAGAACTAGCTAAGGCTCCAATAACTTAAGAGGCCTGTGGGTGTTGAGGGAGAGAGCACAAAATGGCGTCTCCCTTCCCTCTGGCAACAGGTGGGTCTCGTAGCTCTGAAATATTTGATTTTTCTTTTATTTAGAAGTGAATATTACTGTGTTCATGTTTATTATTCATGTCTAGTGAAGATATAGTGACTGTACGTGTTGACAGAATGGCGTCTCCCTTCCCTCTGGCAACAGGTGGGTCTCGTAGCTCTGAAATATTTGATTTTTCTTTTATTTAGAAGTGAATATTACTGTTCATGTTTATTATTCATGTCTAGTGAAGATATAGTGACTGTACGTGTTGACAGAATGGCGTCTCCCTTCCCTCTGGCAACAGATAAAATAGCCGGTGTTGGTCCCACGTGGAGACAGGCCACAGTCTTGGGAAAGCGTTAGCCATGTAATGTTTCTTTAGTCAAATATAATCTACTGTGAATGTGTTGTGAGCAATATTATTGCCGTAGAGAAGTGATGGAGGAAGGCTGTGACGTTATTTAGGGATATAACGGTGCCCAGAATGAATGGTACTCTTGAGGAGTTATAAAAGTAATTATTTTCTTGTGTATTCGTAGTGTTAAGTAACGGAGTATAAGTGTATATGCCATACCAGAATTTCAAGTGTCATAGTCGGTCAGTCAACCCAAAGAATCCCATCAGTATTATTCATTTAATTATTTTTGCTATTTTTATATTTTTCGTTCCTCCTAATAAAGCCACACTAGGTACTGTGTGATCATTAACCTCTCCCTACCCTCTGGCCATGACGATGAAGGCGAGAACCATTACCAATCAAAAATGTTTTCTTTTTTTCTATTGTGTGTGCGTGCTTCGCCTCTTCTCTCTTCCTCTTCCTTTCTTCTTCACCGTGAAGATCTTTGCCTCGTCTCATTAGAGCTCTGATCGGACCGGTGAGGAGGAGGGAGGAGGGGGGGGTGGCGTTACATTAGTTTATCTTGCTCGTATTTACCTAAGGAACCATAAAGAGATATCAGCAGTTTAGGTGACGTGATGCTTCCTTCAGATTCATAAGGAGTGAATGTTGCGTCACCAGTGTTCAGATATCACAAAAAAAGACACAATGAGAAAAATGAACCGTACATTTAAACAGGGAACGGAAAAAAAACACCGAATTCTGGCCAATATTTCTCCTTCCAATTGACGTAAACACTAGAACTGAAATTAACGGGGTGAAATGCATGTTGGCGTGAAAGAATGCATTAAAGAAGAAAAGAAAAAGCATCAGTTTATCTTAGCTCACGTATTTCTTACTCTTTTACTTCTCTCCTTCCATTAATTAAGGAGAAAAAGTCATAAAAAGTCGAAATATACGTTTGTTACCCTTTCAGTTCCATCCTTCCACGGTTTAAGAAAGGAAGGCTCTATATTAAGATACTATAAGGGCGTTCAGTGGTAGGGGTCAGTGAATTCTTTTGCTAACTAGGCTATGGGTGTCCACTGTGTTCCTGGGCTAGACATGTTTACACACTCCTCCCTGCATTCCATTGTTTTCTTCAACACAACCACCACCATCACCACCACCACCATCACCATCACCACCACCACCACCGCCAGAGTGACACGTAGGGAGAATATTTACTAACAGAGAGAGAGAGAGAGAGAGAGAGAGAGTATAACGGGAGGGAATAATGATAAAAAAGTTAGATACAAAAGTAGGAAAAACGGAACACACACACACACACACACAGAGAGAGAGAGAGAGAGAGAGAGAGAGAGAGAGAGAGAGAGAGTATAACGGGAGGGAATAATGATAAAAAAGTTAGATACAAAAGTAGGAAAAACGGAACACACACACACACACACACAGAGAGAGAGAGAGAGAGAGAGAGAGAGAGAGAGAGAGAGAGTATAACGGGAGGGAATAATGATAAAAAAGTTAGATACAAAAGTAGGAAAAACGGAACACACACACACACACACACAGAGAGAGAGAGAGAGAGAGAGAGAGAGAGAGAGATTAAACTTTCTAAGCCAAGCCATACACACAACTATAAACATACATTCAATGATATCCTCATAAAACATAAATACACTCACACACACCACTACATAGTCCTTGAAATTTTATCGGGCCTGAATGTGACAGGAACCAACAGGTGAACTGATGGAAACCTTAATGTACCTCATATTTACTCATTGCTCACGTGCCACCAGCGAGGACTTTTCTGGCTGGCTCAGAATATAATAAATTTGCAATAAGTCTCATTTCAAATTGATTTCAGGACAAGTTTTTACTTTTTATAGATCTTTCAGAATGCAAAGAATAAATTTACGTTAATTCGCATGTTATTAATTTTGAGAATGATAGATTTCCATGCGTTTTGACTGACCCCGATTACTGTTTCAAGAAAAAAAAACAAAAAGAAAACTCATATTTATTCTTCTGTTGACATAGCTCGTGAAATAATAAGACAAGACCACAAGAATCATAGTGTACAGTCAACAAAACTCAAAACTCATGAACCAAGATGCAGTTTCCTTATATAACAAAATAAAAAAAATAAATAAACGATAATATGAGATGAGTCAACAAGTTAAGATGGTACGTCTATTTCTCAGCACTTTTTCCCATCACTGACTGGCGATATTTCTTGCAGCATTCGTGGCAGGGGAGCATATGAGGCTTGCCTGAGGGGAGAACAAAGACTGGGGAGCGAAAAAAGAGCCGAGGGAAGCTAAGATGCCTTGAGCCAAAATGAAACGTTATTAGAGTTAGCCTGAGTTAGCCAGGCCGCCACTGTCTAGAGCGCGCCGGCATTCTGTTTGTTTTTTAATGTTCTGAAGTGAATGACACTCAAATATTAGCAATAACAGATAGATTAGTTTATTTGTTTACACGTGTGGAGTTTAGAAGGGTTATTTTTCAGTGGTTAGCGGTTTATTGAAGGAAATGCGTCGCTGTGTAGGAGTTTCTGCTATGGAATTATTACGATAGCTCCTGGTCATTCAGTGTGTGCAGTGGCCAAGTGGGGGAAGGACGCTGTCTTGCCCTCACTTGTTATGCCAGCCACCTCAAGTCCCTGTAGTTGTGTAGACGTTCTGTTCTCCCTGTCACTCACCAACAGAATCACGGCCTTTGGTGAACACACTGGCATTGCTAATAAGATAGAAAGCTGCCACGCGTGATTTGGGAAATAAAATATGATGTGATGTATTCGATATTAGCTACTGTTTTTGTTTTGTAATGCAGTTTAGTACAGAGCAGAAATTCGTGTTACCAAATGGTTCAGCTTCTTACTTAACTTTTATAAATTAGAGATCTATTTAGGTTTTCAGAGGTATTTTCGTGACTAGGGAAAAAAAGAATCCAGCTCTACGTGTTTCTTATGTAATTCAACTTATTACACAACAGGAATCCGTGTTATCATATCTTGCCGCGTCTTACCTGAACTTTTATCATGTTCTGGTCTGTTATTTAGGTTTTCAAAGGCATTTTCATGACTAGCACAAAAATCCATCTATTCTTGTTTGTTCTGTAATTTTTATATAACAGAAGAGAAACTCGTATCCTCAAACGATCTGGCGTCTTATCTTTCTTAATTTTTATCAGGTTCTAGTAGAAATTATGTACGTTTTTATGTTTCTGGGTAACAAGAAAAAAAATATATCTTCCCTGTTTGTTCTGTATTTCATTTAACTACAGCAGAACAAGAACAACATTCTAAAACATTCCGGTTGCGTTGCGAGAAGTTTTGTGGAGCAGTTGTGAAATATTGTCTGTTGCTGAATTACTGACGTGTCCTTAAGCTTCACCTATATTGTAATAGCACGTGTTTCTTGATTTCTGACCTGGTGTTCTAGAGTGTATGGTGTCTTATATAGGGAACAGTGAGAAAGGACCTTCACTCCTCTCCCTGTGTCTTATATAGGGAACAGTGAGAAAGGACCTTCACTGCTCTCCCTGTGTCTTATATAGGGAACAGTGAGAAAGGACCTTCACTGCTCTCCCTGTGGTTCAGTGGCTGATGTCTCTTCTTATTTTTTTTCTCCTTCGTCACTCGGTCAAGAAAACCGAACCGTCCCCTTTACAAGATAAAACCCCTCTGTAACCTGGCTTTGGTCTATATGACATCAAAGCGCTCCACTCCCTCCCTTATCCACTCTTTAAATTCCCTTATACTCTTTACCCAATCTTAATAACCCTAGGAACACTTCAGCAATATAATATCTTAAGAGTCTTCTGTGGAATCAACTCAGACAGGTTTGAATTACTTGAATCGCATTAACACACCTTCTCCTCACACTCCGTCTCTTAAACGTCCTTTAAATTCCCCTATACTCTTTACCCAAGCTTATTAACTCCATAGATACTTTCTTACTACAATATCTTAAGTCTAATACGTAATATCAGAGGCTGGAATTTTTTTAATTTCGCGCGAAAACATCCGCTCTTCACACCATCTAAATTGTGTTATACTCCTTATCCAAGCTTATTAAGCCTAGGAACACTTCAGAAATACAATATCTTAATAGTATAGTGCGGAATGATGCCTTTACACGCTTCAGTTACGCTCTAATAAACTCCTTTCAATAGCGAGAAAATATGAGCTGTCAAGTGAGTGGCATCTACCATCACCATGACAACGGGTCGTGAACAGCCAATCCCAGCCCGCCATTTCATCCGGGACCTCAAGATGGCCACACTGATACAATATAGTTTAATTTCCAGCCAAGATGAGAGTTAACCGAGACATATATGGTGGATAAAAAGCTCTTAAAAATATGGGTGTTCTGAGGATAGTATACCACTAGGGAATGTGGGTTACATTAGTAATGGAGGAATATTTTGAGAGCAGACGAAACTAAAGGTACAGTTACTAGTTAGTGTTTTTGTGTGTTTGTTTATGTGTGTGTGGAGGAGTGATCTGTGCCTGACCATGTGGCTATATGACGAACCAGGCGTGAGTATTCAGCATTTGACCAAACACACTCACGCAGAGACTGTCCCTTTAAACCTTCGTGCCTTTAAACCTTCGTCTCTTTAAACCGTACCCAAACAAACGCTTTCGATTCCCGTAGGCAGACCAGGCTACCTCTCTCTGACCGCCGCCCTATGTCACTTGTTTTTTAGGGTCATGCTCCTAATGAGAGAGTAACCGGCCGGCTAGGGGGACTGGGAGTAGGCTGGGACTGTTAACTGGTTATTTAACAGAGTAGAAGATGAGAGAGACTGGGTATGTGTGATGAATGAGAGGGAATAGAAGGGTGTAAGCTGTTTGACGTAAGGGTGACAGGCTGTGTGCGTCCGTGTGTACATGTATGTGGGTGGGTGTGGGTGACTGGTTGGGTGTGTGTGTGTATTACCCTTGTGAGACCCTCTGTGTGTGTGTATGTGTGTGTGTGTGTGTGTAGGGAGGGAGAGACACGTGAGTAAAGAAGGGAGGATGGGGGTCAGGAAAGAGGAGGAGGAGGAAGAGGGCTGACTGGGTGAACCTCTTAAAGATAGTATTCAGAAATTACGTGTTTTCTTGGCTTCGCTGAGTCACTGTGTTAGGGAAGAGGAAGAGGAGGAGGAGGAGGAGGAGGAAATAGAAGTGATATAAGCATAGGAAGGTTTTAAGTTAGTATTAAGTTAGTATTAGTATTTATAGTTAGTATTTTAAGTTAGTAGGTTAGGCTATGTAAGTTGAAGTGTATTAGATTGTAAGGCTAAGTAAGGTTAGGTTAGCTTAAGATAGTGCGTTAGGTTAGGTAAGTTAAGGATAGGTTAGACTAGCATAGTTTAGGTTAGGTTAGGTTAGGTTAGGCTATGTAAGTTGAAGTGTATTAGATTGTAAGGCTAAGTAAGGTTAGGTTAGGTTAAGATAGTGCGTTAGGTTAGGTTAGGTTAGGTTAAGATAGTGCGTTAGGTTAGGTAAGTTAAGGATAGGTTAGACTAGCATAGTTTAGGTTATATTAGATGAATTTACATTAACTTGCATAGGTTAGATTAGATTAGATGAAAGTAAGATTTGGATGACATAGGTTACGTTAGATCATGTTAAGTTATAGCAGATTAATTAGGTTAGTTAAGGTAATTGAGTTAGCAAAGGTTGCATTAGGTTAAACTAGCATAAGTGAAGAAGTTAAGTTAGATTAGGTGAGGAATTATTAGGTTAGATGAGAGGAGGTGAGGTGAGGTTAGGTTAGGTTAGGTTAGAGTAGGTGAGATAAGGTTTGGTTAGATTAGATTAGGTTAGGTTAGGTTTGGTTAGATTACATTAGGTTAAGTTAGGTTAAGTTAGGTTACAGTGAGGCGTCTTGAAGTCATGAGAGACATTGGCGGGGACAGAGATGGTACCTTGCCAACTCCACCTGAGAGAGAGAGGGGGGGGGGGCAGGGTCATTTAAGGACTGTCTTTAGAATTAGCTTCCCTATGTTAATGTGTTAGTTTTCATATTTATTAAGAGAGAGAGAGAGAGAGAGAGAGAGAGAGAGAGAGAGAGAGAGAGAGAGAGAGAGAGAGAGAGAGAGAGAGGCAATATGGTGTAAGTAAAGGAACTAAAAATGTACTTCAAATGGCTTGATTCTCTCTCTCTCTCTCTCTCTCTCTCTCTCTCTCTCTCTCTCTCTCTCTCTCTCTCTCTCTCTCTCTCTCTCTCTCTCTCTCTCTCTCTCTCAAAGTAAGATTAGCTAAAGAATTTTTAACATTGGGAATAGTAATCCATATATATACATATTGGAGTATATTTTTTGTAACAGTGTGAGTGATAAGATTCCACTTTTCAGTGTTGCCACGGTGACGGTGGTGGTGGGCATGACACAGATGCGGGAGGTGGAGTTTGTGCCCGATGGAGACATGCAGGTGGACAAATTGTGTTGGTCATTGGTCAGACTGGAGTTTACATGTGTACCTCCTTCACCATCATTGGTGGACACTTCACCATGAGTGTTAGTGAAATGTGCTCTCTTTCTTACTTTATTTGTATATCAGAAAAATTTAAGGCCAGTTAGTTGTCTAGACTATAAGTTTTAAAATGAAAAAATAAATCTACATAATTTTTTAAAAGCAAACAGTTAAGGCATTGTAAAGTAAAAGTCAAAATATATTTTGGTTATTATTTTTTTTTGCAATCAACAACTTTCATGTATAATGAAATAAATACATTCACCAAACTTAATATCATATTTAATAACAGCTAGAGGTACCAATTTGCAGATGTCTATGGAAAATTTGTATGATAATCTTGTGGCCAACAAGAAAGGATACAATGAATGATGACTTATTATTGTAAGAAATCTTTGAGAGTTGTTGTTGTGTACTTCCACATTCCATGGAGACAGCTTTTTCCTTCACCTTTCACCATTTAAAAATGTGATAATTTCAACAGGATGCTTGAGCTGTCATGGTGCTGCTGGTGCTGTGTGCCATCATCACCCTGACACAGACCACCCTGCAGACACCTTCATCCTGGGTGCCACACGTCACTGCTGCTACAACTCAGAGCAACTGGAGCGCAAGCCAGGAAGGGAAATGGTAACTTCTCACTTAATTTGTTGTTTATTTGAGGGCCTAATGACAAAGACAACTCGGAGCAACAAGAGCACAAGGCAGGAAGGGAAATGGTAACTTCTCACTTAATTTGTTGTTTATTTGAGGGCCTAATGACAGACACATAATGGAATGAGTATTTGTGAATGTTTGTTTATATCTAGATACAGCATTCACATATCTTAAGTGCCACCTTCCAAAAACAATGTCAGCCAGAAAAAATAAGTGATCAATCTAATTACATTTCAAGTCAAAAAGTTTTCCTTTAACCACTTTGCTCCAGATGCTTAAAAACATGCCTTGCTCACATACATGGCGTCGCGTAGGCTCGTCACTGGTAACTTATCTAATTTCTAATAATTTCTAATATAATTTCTGTGTGTGTGTGTGTGTGTGTGTGTGTGTGTGTGTTTTATGTATGAGTGACACTGGCCAAGGGCAACAAAAATCCAATAAAAAAATATGCCCACTGAAATGGCAGTCCCATAAAAGGGTCAAAGCAGTGGTCAAAAGTTGATGAATAAGTGTCTTGAAACCTCCCTCTTGAAGGAATTCAAGTCATAGGAAGGTGGAAATACAGAAGCAGGCAGGGAGTTCCAGAGTTTACCAGAGAAAGGGATGAATGATTGAGAATACTGGTTAACTCTTGCATTAGAGAAGTGGACAGAATAGGGGTGAGAGAAAGAAGAAAATCTTGTGCAGCGAGGCCGCAGAAGGAGGGGAGGCATGCAGTTAACAAGATCAGAAGAGCAGTTAGCATGAAAATAGCAGTAGAAGACAGCTAGATATGCAACATTGCGGCAGTGAGAGGCAACATTGTGGCGGTGTGGAATGTTAGGAGTAGCAGTTGAGGGAACAGGTGTGTTAGGGTGGTAGTAAAGAGCGGCTTGGAAACTAGTTGGGCTTTTAAATGGTTGAGAGTGACTGAAGTATGATTGTCAGAAATGGAGAGGGTTTAGAATGGCATGTAAGAATGTGAAGTGAGACAGATAGAGCGATGAAGCACGTGAGGTTGAGTGAGCCAGGTGTGGAGTGAGACAGACAGACAGACAGACAGACAGACAGACAGAGTGATGAAGCACGTGGGGTTGAGTGAGCCAGGTGTGGAGGAGTGACAGACAGACAGCCATGAAGCACGTGGGGTTGAGTGAGCCAGGTGTGGAGGAGTGACAGACAGACAGAGCCATGAAGCATGTGGGGTTGAGTGAGCCAGGTGTGGAGGAGTGAGACAGACAGAGCAATGAAGCACGTGGGGTTGAGTGAGCCAGGTGTGGAGGAGTGAGACAGACAGAGCGATGAAGCACGTGGGGTTGAGTGAGCCAGGTGTGGAGGGGTGAGACAGACAGAGCCATGAAGCACGTGGGGTTGAGTGAGCCAGGTGTGGAGGAGTGAGACAGACAGAGAGCCATGAAGCACGTGGGGTTGAGTGAGCCAGGTGCGTCACTTGGGGACGACTGTGAGCCAACCCAGGACCAACGGCTGATGACGCTCAATGATGGAATTAGAAGCTGCATGAATTGTTTATGTAGATTTTAGAAGCTGTCTGAATTGTTTATGTAAATCTGAAGCACTTACTTTGAATTGAAGGCTTGGACCATGTAATATCTTTGTAATTCTTCTGTACCATTGTCATAAGTTCCTTAGATAACTCACTACAATTTTGTCTCTATATAATAATATGTACATTTACTCAAACTGCATTTTCTTTCAGTGTGCAGGTTTGCAGTAAACCTCCCTGAAGGTTCCAGAGCTGCTCAGCAAGTGTCCAGTCCAGGCTGTCACAAGACTGTGTGACAGTGGACCTTCCACTGATACTCACTGAAAACAGCTGTGCACTGCCACTCACAGGAAGTGGTGACCACTCTAGGTGTGCTATCTGCTGTTTATATGTGTAAGATGAGTACTGGCTAAGGGTAAGACAAATTCCTGCAGGTTTATGTGTGTGTGTGTGTGTGTGTGTGTGTGTGTGTGTGTGTGTGTGTGTGTGTGTGTGTGTGTGTGTGTTTAGGAGCCCACTAAATATTGCTTGTTGTCAGAAATGGAAAATGCTCTGATGGGCTTTGAAAAGGTTGCTTATATCAGTGAAATGAGTAGGTGTGTCCTTGGAGACAGGCAGCATGTGGCCAGGCCTGGAGGACAATCTTGACTGAGGCCCTTGAGAGACTGCAAGCTGACAAAGCCAAGGAAGATCCTTGTGGGAACACCTCAGCAAATCTTGGAGCTTATTCTGAAGGATTCTGTAGTGAGGAAACTCAAAGTTTGGAGGAACAGAAGAACAGTGTTGCTGTGTGTGGAGGCAATACATTGACTGTGTAGTATATCGCAAGGAAGACAATCTTTGCTCCCACAGTGTCAAGAGTGAAACACCTGCTCCACCACTGCCTCAGGAAGATCCACTGTTCACCCACACAGTAAAAGCTGAAATAGTGGAGGCAGTATCACATAACAATTGATCAAAGCAGAACAAGTCAAGGTGTTACTAGTACTTACTGTGTTGTATAAATACTTCTGAAAGAGAAAGAGAGAGAGAGAAAGAGAGAGAATGATAATAGTGATGTGTGTAGTTTCAGTGATTCACTTACAGACAGTAGTTAGTGAGCAGGTGTTGAATATAATGCAGTGTTGCTGAGGGAGAATAAATTGATTAGCAGCAGTGTGCATAAATGTACTGTTTTTTTTATTTGTGTAGAAGGGACATTGACAACTTATTTATCTCTCCTTCCACTGAATGGCAGGCACAGTGACACCAACAATTACCTGCTGTTTACACTTCACTGTTTTGACTTGCATTTCTCTAACAATCTGGGACTGAATTATTCACTACTGTTGGTTTGACAAAGGATTTTTAACGTGTCCCTTGAAGATTAAAAGCCCCACCTGTTTCCATTGTCTGTTATTTCCAGATTGAGTTGCCTTGAAGCTGAGATGAGTTGGTCAGCTAGTGAGTGGCTTCAATCAAGTGACTGTGAGGTGTTGCCTTCAATCAAGTGACTGTGAGGTGTTGCCTTCAATCAAGTGACTGTGAGGTGTTGCCTTCAATCAAGTGACTGTGAGGTGTTGGCTTCGATCAAGTGACTGTGAGGTGTTGCCTTCAATCAAGTGACTGTGAGGTGTTGCCTTCAATCAAGTGACTGTGAGGTGTTGGCTTCGATCAAGTGACTGTGAGGTGTTGCCTTCAATCAAGTGACTGTGAGGTGTTGCCTTCGATCAAGTGACTGTGAGGTGTTGGCTTCGATCAAGTGACTGTGAGGTGTTGGCTTCGATCAAGTGACTGTGAGGTGTTGCCTTCAATCAAGTGACTGTGAGGTGTTGCCTTCAATCAAGTGACTGTGAGGTGTTGCCTTCAATCAAGTGACTGTGAGGTGTTGGCTTCGATCAAGTGACTGTGAGGTGTTGCCTTCAATCAAGTGACTGTGAGGTGTTGCCTTCGATCAAGTGACTGTGAGGTGTTGGCTTCGATCAAGTGACTGTGAGGTGTTGGGCATGGTATTGTGTTATTGCAAGTGTAACCATTAATAAGTAAGTTCTTTCCTTATAACTCTTCATACATGGATTGCCATACATGGACGGATAAGGCCCTTGTACAGAGTCATCAGCTGGGGGTGAGAAAAACTGGTGGAGACGTCTCAGAACGCCTAACTTCACAGAAGCTGTTTTAGCTAGAGATGAAATGTGAAGTTTCTAGTTTAGATCATAAGTAAAGGACAGACCAAGGATGTTCAGTGTAGAAGAGGGGGACAGTTGAGTGTCATTGAAGAAGAGGGGATAGTTTGGAAGACTGTGTTGAGTTGATAGATGGAGGAATTGAGTTTTTGATGCACTGAACAATACCAAGTTTGCTCTGCCCCAATCAGAAATTTTAGAGAGATGAGAAGTGAGGCGTTCTGTGGCTTCCCTGTGTGAACTGTTTACTTCCTGAAGGGTTGGATGTCTATGAAAAGACATGGAAAAGTGCAGGGTGATGTCATCAGCGTAGGAGTGGATAGGACAAGAAGTATGGGTTAGAAGATCATTAATGAATAATAAGAGAGTGGGTGACAGGACAGAACCCTGAGGAACACCACTGTTAATAGATTTAGCAGAAGAACAGTGACCGTCTACCACAGCAGCAATAGAATGGTCAGAAAGGAAACTTGAGATGAAGTTACAGAGAGAAGGATAGAAACTGTAGGAGGGTAGTTTGGAAATCAAAGCTTTGTGCCAGACTCTATCAAAGGCTTTTGATATGTCCAAGGCAACAGCAAAAGTTTCACCAAAATCTCTAAAAGAGGATGACCAAGACTCAGTAAGGAAAGCCAGAAGATCACCAGTAGAGCGGCCTTGACGGAATCCATACTGGTGATCAGATAGAAGGTTGTGAAGTGATAGATGTTTAAGAATCTTCCTGTTGAGGATAGATTCAAAAACTTTAGATAGGCAGGAAATTAAAGCAATAGGACTGTTGTTTGAGGGATTAAAACTACTACTACTACTACTACTACTACTACTACTACTACTACTACTACTACTACTACTACTACTACTACTACTACTACTACTCACATCTTGCCTGACTGCCAGACCAACATTTACTGTGTAGAAATGGCACAGTCTACTCCTTTAGTTCTTTTCCTTTCTAGAATGTGCATATCAGTGTACCCTGTCGTGCCTCCCATGCTGTGTAATGCTGCAGTGTTGATTGTGTGTGTGTGTTTCCCTCAGGTGGTACTGTGGATAGCAAGCGGAAGAGGCCTTGGGAGACTTCCGTTAATGAGGAGCAACAGTCACACCTCACTGGAGTCTTTCAGGAACCAACAGTCAGGTGAATATTGTGTTATTTGTACTGTTGAGGTCCCATATCTCTGACTTGTGTGCTCTCAAGATGCTATGCTCAATTTTTGAATCCTTGACACTGACAATAAGTCAAGCTTAGTGGGAGATGTCTTTCACACACTGCCCTGCTTGTTTCCCCCTTGTTACAGCTTAATCTGCTTGTTCCCCCCCTTGCTACAACTTAATTTGCTTGTTTCCCCCTTGCTACAACTTAATTTGCTTGTTTCCCCCTTGCTACAACTTAATTTCCTTGTTTCCCCCCCTTGCTACAACTTAATTTCCTTGTTTCCCCTTTGCTACAACTTAATCTGCTTGTTTCCCCCCTTGCTACAACTTAATCTGCTTGCTTCCCCCTTGCTACAATTTAATTCTTCTCATAAGTGTTGTGATTGTGGTTGTTCAAGAAGGGATCAGTAACTGTCAGACTGGAAGGAAGCTGGTAAGATTGGAAGCAGCTGTCACACAGTTGGCAAAGGGTGCTCAGTGATTGGAACAGCTGTCTCTCTGCTACCTTGCAACTCACAAGCTTCTTCTGACTAAAAGAGGGTGCAGCTAATCAGTTTTTACAATATATACATCCCATCAGCTTAATATTCTTGTATCTGCTTTCCTTTTTCACCAAGAGCCTTTCTTCCTCTTCGGAGTGACAGCTGTACCTTGTGTCAGTGCATCCCTGGCCATCTGTGTCATGGCTGTCGTTGATCTTGCTGTCTCCCGTCCAGTCTCACAACTACAAAGCCCTCTCAAACAAGGCCTATCACAGCACTCTTCCCTTTGTTAAGCTTGACAGCACCCGTTATAATGCAAGAATTAAATGTGAGCTGTGAAATCAGAGTGTAGCAGTAAGGGGGACACAGGCAGGGAAGTACAGGAGAGACCTTCCCCTCTACTGTGTCTGGCAGTCTCTCTGTGATTAAAGGGCTGAACTTGGCATCTTCAGGGCACGAGAGTTGCCATGGGTGATAATTTGCTACCTTTTTGAGCAGTGAAGCCTTTGTTCTGTGGGTGTGTTGTCATGCACTGTAATATTCTGTGTGGCCATTGTAAAGCCACATTGAAAGTATATGTAAAGCTTGATGCCAACCCCAAGCTGTCCCATTTTATAAATTCATATAGAAATATTTAGAAAAAAACTGGGAAAATTTGAAATCTGCAGCAATTTTGGTCCCAGGAATTTTGGATAGGGGAATTTCAACATTATAGCATTGTTGGGTGTGTGTATGTGTTTGTGTATGGATAAGAGGAATAAGATTAACGTTTTCTGAAGGAGTTGGAGGAGGGGAGGCATGCACTTAACCATGATTACAAGAGCAGTAACATTGAAAATAGTGGTACAAGACTGCAAGAGAAGCAACAGATGGCTGGATAAGCAGATGTTAGCTCCTGTTAAGTGTGAGTCCTGACAGGTGTGAGTGAGTCTTGTCAGTGAGGTGTGTTGTGAAGTATTAATGGAGAGAGAGAAGGAATGATTTTCAATGATCACTGTGAAATAAGAGGAGAGTTCTGTTATTGCGATGTGCATGTGAAAGTATTGGGTTAAATATGAGACTAATTTTGGGGAATTCATGGATATAGGAGAGAAATAGATGTGAAATTCTTGTGGGGTGTTAAAGGACTGTCTGAGGCACCTGTTAGGCCAGGGGAGGGAGTGAAAAGTTTGTGGGAATAAGAGTTTGCATGAGTGAGGAATTAGTGTGTGTGTGATGCAGAAATAAGCTCATTCTTCATAACTAGTTTACCCAAGTTGCATTATTTATGTATTTATTTGCAGAGGTTTGTCTTCTGTCTGTGCAATCAAGGCTGGTGGTGATGGTGGTGTCTCATTGCAGGGCCTGATGTGAAGGTGTCTGCAGCCAGTGTTTGGTGTCCTCTGTGCCTGCCTGGTGGTGCCTCATTGCAGGGCTGATGTGAAGGTGTCTGCTGCCAGTGTTTGGTGTCCTCTGTGCCTGGTGGTGCCTCATTGCAGGGCCTGATGTGAAGGTGTCTGCAGCCAGTGTTTGGTCTCCTCTGTGCCTGGTGGTGCCTCATTGCAGGGCCTGATGTGAAGGTGTCTGCAGCCAGTGTTTGGTGTCCTCTCTTCCTGGTGGTGCAGCCTGATGTGTTGCCTGCTTCAGTGTAAATCTTGCAAGCCAGATCTGCCAGCTGTCTCCAGTGTAGTAGTCTAGGGTGCTTTGCTTTGTGTCTTTGGCAATAAATAAATTTGTGAGTATCATTCTCATGTGAATTATATAGTTTGATAAAATTACAGAATGTGCTTGGGTAAACTAAATTTATATATTGGTGGTAAACAATTCATGCATCCCCAAGTAAATAAATAAAAAAATAAATAGGACCCAAAACAATAGATGCAATATAGATCATCCTCTGGTCAAAAAAAAAAGCCAGGATTGGCCCTTTTTTGGCTAAGTTTAAGGCGAAACTTGCACACAGAAGCCCTGTCCGAGCGACACCAGAGTCGCTCGGACAGGGCTTCTGTGTGCAAGTTTTACAACCAAAAATGGGCCAATCCTGGCTTTTTTTTTTTGACCAGAGGATCAATTGTTTAGTATTTTTTGCTTCCATTTTTTTTTTTTTTTTTATCAGGGCTATGAACTGGTTACATCAGAAAGCAGCTTATTTGCAATTTGTTTTGCAATTTGTAAAAAGATTTGTATATAATTCCACAATTCCACAAGTATGAACAAGATGATTAAAAATATATTTGTTTAAATCACATTGCCAAAGTTTCTGAGGAGGCAGGAACTGTTACACCAGAAAGCTTGTTTATTTGCAACTTGTTAGTATAATTCCCTAAGTATGTACAAGATAATATATATATTGTTTAATAAATCATTATTGTTTAATCATTCCCTAAGTATATACAAGATAATATATATATTGTTTAATCATTATTGTTTAATCACAAAAGTTTAATAAATACACAATAGGATAAATGATTTGTTTTCCTTGTGTCAGAGAGCTCCTGTGTCAACTTGAGTGAGACTAGTGTTGAGGACTTCAGCCTTTGCAAGTCCTGAAGGATGCTTGTCACTCCCACCAACAGCTTGAAGGGACTCTTCCTGCTGCTAAACTGCTTAACAATATCCTTCCTGCTCAAAATTCTTGCCTTACAATCTTCTTACTTGAAAACTCTTGTACCCTTTTCTCGCTGCATTCTTCCTGCTGTTGACTGCTTGACAATTATTCCTGCTTAAAATTCTTGCCTTACAATCTTCTTACTTGAAAACTCTTGTACCCTTTTCTCGCTGCATTCTTCCTGCTGTTAACTGCTTGACAATTATTCCTGCTTAAAATTCTTGCCTTACAATCTTCTTACAACTTGACTCTTCCTTGATTGCAATGAAAAATTCCTTGACTCCTCTTGTCAGGCTTACAGGTAGCAAGACTCGGCCCCTCTTCCTGATTAAACACCTCGTCAGGCTTACAGGTAGTGACACAGCCTCTCTTCCTGATGAAACTCTACTCCCTGATCACAATGAAGTATGTCAGGCCTGATGTGGTAGAGATTGCTGTGGGCAACTGTTCATGGGATGGAGTGAAGCAGCACACGTCACACCTGCAAGGGAAACGGACCATTAGCTCCTAGACACATGAAGCTTGTATGTGCTGAGATCCTTAATGTTTGATAATTGATTCATTACAAAACAACCTTTGAAAAGAATGAGGCGTGGAAAAGGTGCCGAGATTCTTAGTATGAGATGTTTGGGGATTGGTTGCCTAAAAGACTATGACTGGACAAACATGATACGAAAAAACCGGGCAAGTTTGAAAAGTACAATGCACTATGCAAGAAATGTGTCGATATTTTGTGAATTGCGTCAAAAATTCAGTCACATTCAAGAAAGGAAATTTGAAAAGCATAGCAGTATGACAGACAAGAAACTGAAAAATGTGCCTTAAATAAATACTTCCCAATTATATTTGAAGGATGATTGAAATTCGCATGGCATCATAAATTTCAATAGCACGACATTATATACATATTAGAAGTTTAAAAGACGAACCTGATGGATAATTTCACCTTCCCCAACACTGCCTCGATCACATGGTATCCTGGCAACGGGAACAGCGAGGAGGCAGCTGAATTCACACCTGTATATCAATCAACTTTGCCTCGGTGCTGATTGGCCAAGGAGGAGCCTGTGGGAGAGAGAGAGAGCCTTTGTTAAGTCACCCCTATAAATGTAAAGCACACGAAATCTATAGTTGTAATAAATTTAATATTGCAGAAGGGTAGCGACATTGTGAGTAGGAAAGACAGGAGAGGCGAGGAAAGAATCAGCTTGATCCTGGAGAAGTGAAAATATAATCTCGAGGATAAACTTATGAATAAAACTTCTAATTTGAAAAGAATAATAATTTAAAACTTTCTGCTCACACCTTCGAAGTTTATTATTGCTATTCATGGTCAGTTTATGGTTCCAGAGATACGTTTTTGAAACCCACTTTAGAAAAATATACGAGGAAATAAAACAGTATAAGAAAAAAATATATATATATCACATGAATAACAAATTAGGAAAATAAGTATTAGAAATCCAACTTCGAGCTGAATTGATAAAAAAAATAAAAGAAAAATCTGGTTTAATACAACAAAGCATTAATAGACAAGTTTAATGTAAATTTAGAAGGTTAATGTGTGTGTGTGTGTGTGTGTGTGTGTGTGTGTGTGTGAGGAGTTGTGTCTTTTTGAGTGTCTCCAGATTTTTGAGTGTGTCGTCACCAGATTTTTGAGTGCATGAGCATTCTAATGGTTGAATGAATTCGTGTTTATGTGCGTGAGTGTGTGGGAGCGGGCGTGAGTGTGTGGGCGCGGGCGTAAGTGTATGTGTGGGCGCGGGCGTAAGTGTATGTGTGGGAGCGGGCTTGTGTGTGTGTGGGCGCGGGCGTTTGAGGGCGTGGACGCGGGCGTGTGAGTGCATGGAGGCGGGCGTGTGAGTGCATGGAGGCAGGCGTGTGAGTGCATGGAGGCGGGCGTGAGTGCGTGTGTGGAGGCGGGCGTGAGTGCGTGCGTGGAGGTGGGCGTGAGTGCGTGCGTGGACGCGGGCGTGAGTGCGTGCGTGGACGTGGGCGTGAGTGCGTGCGTAGACGTGGGCGTGAGTGCGTGCGTAGACGCAGGCGTGAGTGCGTGGAGACGGGCGTGAGTGCGTGCGTGGAGGTGGGCGTGAGTGCGTGCGTGGACGCGGGCGTGAGTGCGTGCGTGGACGTGGGCGTGAGTGCGTGCGTGGACGTGGGCGTGAGTGCGTGCGTAGACGCAGGCGTGAGTGCGTGGAGACGGGCGTGAGTGCGTGCGTGGTGGGCGTGAGTGCGTGCGTGGACGCGGGCGTGAGTGCGTGCGTGGACGTGGGCGTGAGTGCGTGCGTGGACGTGGGCGTGAGTGCGTGCGTAGACGCAGGCGTGAGTGCGTGGAGACGGGCGTGAGTGCGTGCGTGGAGGTGGGCGTGAGTGCGTGGAGGCGGGCGTGAGTGCGTGCGTGGAGGTGGGCGTGAGTGCGTGCGTGGACGCGGGCGTGAGTGCGTGCGTGGACGCAGGCGTGAGTGCGTGGAGACGGGCGTGAGTGCGTGCGTGGAGGTGGGCGTGAGTGCGTGCGTGGACGCGGGCGTGAGTGCGTGCGTGGACGCAGGCGTGAGTGCGTGGAGGCGGGCGTGAGTGCGTGCGTGGACGCGGGCGTGAGTGCGTGCGTGGACGTGGGCGTGAGTGCGTGCGTGGACGTGGGCGTGAGTGCGTGCGTAGACGCAGGCGTGAGTGCGTGGAGACGGGCGTGAGTGCGTGCGTGGAGGTGGGCGTGAGTGCGTGCGTGGACGCGGGCGTGAGTGCGTGCGTGGACGCAGGCGTGAGTGCGTGGAGACGGGCGTGAGTGCGTGCGTGGAGGTGGGCGTGAGTGCGTGCGTGGACGCGGGCGTGAGTGCGTGCGTGGACGCAGGCGTGAGTGCGTGGAGGCGGGCGTGAGTGCGTGCGTGGAGGTGGGCGTGAGTGCGTGCGTGGACGCGGGCGTGAGTGCGTGCGTGGACGCGGGCGTGAGTGCGTGCGTGGACGCAGGCGTGAGTGCGTGGAGACGGGCGTGAGTGCGTGCGTGGTGGGCGTGAGTGCGTGCGTGGACGCGGGCGTGAGTGCGTGCGTGGACGCAGGCGTGAGTGCGTGGAGACGGGCGTGAGTGCGTGGAGGTGGGCGTGAGTGCGTGTGTGGACGCGGGCGCGAGTGCGTGGAGGCGGGCGTGAGTGCGTGCGTGGACGCGGGCGTGAGTGCGTGGCCGCGGGCGTGTGAGTGCGTGGAGGCGGGCGTGAGTGCGTGCGCGGACGCGGGCGTGAATGCGTGCGTGGACGCGGGCGTGAGTGCGTGCGTGGACGCAGGCGTGAGTGCGTGGAGGCGGGCGTGAGTGCGTGCGTGGACGCAGGCGTTTGAGGGCATGGACGCGGGCGTGAGTGTGTGGGCGCGGACGTGTGAGTATGTGGGCGCGGGCGGGCGTGAGTGTGTGGGCGCAGGCTTGTGAGTACGTGGACGTGGGCGTTTGATGGCGTGGACGCGGACCTGTGAGGGCGAGGGCATGAGGGCGAGGGCGCGGACGTGTGAGAGTGTGGGCGTGGAAATGGGCGTATTTGTGTGATCCTCCTAAGTGTTGGTGTGTGTGCCTTACTACTTAATAAAGTTAGTGAGCCAGGTGACCGAGCACGTGGCGCGCGGGGCATTTAAAGCCCTTTAATAATGGTAAATAAAGGCGATTTAAAAATATGAGGAAGAATGGCATCAACTTGTGGTGCTCATAGAAAACGTAAGATATGTTAAGGGAGACTATGATATTTAATAACTTAATTTTAATCTTAGTCGAAAAGTGTTATTTTTAAGGTATGCCCTCCCCTTAAAGGTAGGTGTGTGTGTGTGTGTGTGTGTGTTGTGTGTTGTGTGTGTGTGTGTGTGTGTGTGTGTGTTGTGTGTGTGTGTGTGTGTGCAACAAATATAAACGTACATAAAAAGATAATGAATGAATGAAAGTAATGAGCAATGGTACTTAAGCCAATTACCACTTACCACAGCGAACAAGTCGAGGGAACACAAGGCAGCGGCCACAGACATACCAATCTATCAGTCTTGCGTATTCATAAATAAATAATCTCGACTTCTCCCTTAATTCTCACCTCAATAAGTTAGTCACACGTCAGATCACCTGGACAAACATGCAGCTTCCTACTTAACAAGCTTATTTACGCTGACTGCAGTCTAATCACTCACGCAGCTTAATCGTGGCCAGTATCAGTTAGGTTAGGTTAGGTTAGGTTAGGTTAGGTTAGGTTAGGTTATTTATTATTTCCCCCTGGACATAGAAATAGCTTAACATCTGTTCAGCATATTTAATTCTCACCTGATAAGCTTAACTACGTCACCTGAGCAGTGTTATAATCACCATCTGGCCTAATCACACGTAACCAACCTCACTAGGCTAACCTAATCAGCTCACCTAATCACTAACAACGTGGCTAGCCTAATCACCACGTATGGGCAGACCTACCCCAATCACACCTAACATAATCCTCACCTATTCAAGCTAATTATTCAGAGTCTTACGAGTTACGCATTTAATTCCACCCAGTGAGTATTAATTTAACATAATCATTGCAAAACTTATCATTTAAATTCCTTCAAGAGCTGCGTCAAGCCACAAGACCTGCACCGTGACCTCTCACCGCCGCTGCTACTGGTGAAGTGAACTGAGCGGACATGACACGCTGAAAGACTTAACGAACCATATTTTGAAACAGTTAGGTGTGTCTCTAATACTAATGACTCTAATGAAGGTTGTACTGGTTTTGAAAGATGTTTTTTTTTGTTTTTATGGTTCTAGTGACAGATTAATATGTTTGCTATTTTATTAACAGGAGAAACGCATTGGAGAACTTGGTCCAATCAGGTTAGAAGAATTGGAACCGGAAAATTAAGTGTCACATTGAAGGGGAAGTGTTCAAATCGCTAGTTAAACCCGCATTGTCATAAGATACGGAGACGTAGCCAATAGGGAAAGCAGATAGAACCCTAAGGGTGAAGCAGTGAGGTGCTGCAGGTCACACAGTGGCTCGGAAATTGAAATATTCAGGTTTTCGACGAGCCAGGGAGCTGCAACACATCACCTGCTCAACAGCTAAACACTGAAGAAGAAAAATGACAACAAGAACAAGGACAAAATAGAACAAATGAAGGAAGGAACAGAAATACTTGACAAAAACACACACACACACACACACACACACACACACACACACACACACACACACACACACACACACACACACAAACACACACGTACCTTCCCTAAAGAGTCGAGTGCCGCTGTGTGGCTCTCTCCAAGTGCCACATACCCAATTGGTTCAGAATAAGAGGCAAAATTCGGCACCAACGCTGGGGTGTCACTGAGAGAGAGAGAGAGAGAGAGAGAGAGAGAGAGAGAGAGAGAGAGAGAGAGAGAGAGAGAGAGAAATTGGTTAGTCTTAGGCTTATATAATTTAATTCATGTTTGTTTAGAATTATTCATCATCATTATTATTATTATTATTATTATTATTATCATTATTCAGTTTGTTTTTCTTGATTATAAATAAAAGAATATACTTTATGTACACTACTACTACTACTACTACTACTACTACTACTACTACTATTACTACTTTTCTTCCTCTTCCTCTTCCTCCCACCACCCAAACACACACACACACACACACACACCTAACAAGAGGATCACCCTTGGGAGTATAGCCCAGTTGACCCTGCTTGTTTGACCCCCACAACAGCAGGTAGCCGGCCTGGGTCATGGCAGCAGAGTGGTGACCCGCAGCGGCCAGCAGGACTAAGAGGGTGCCAGCCAAGGAGGTCACCAGGGCAGGGTCCTTCTGGGGCCCCTGTCAGTGTCTAAGTGCCAACTGGCCCAAGGTATTTTGTCACCATCTGAAACACACAAAAGCAAAAAATAAATAAATAATGATGATAACACACACACACACACACACACATATATACAGACATACACACAGACATACATACATACAGACACCCACCAGCAGTCAAGGCAAGGGTGTGGTTGGCGCCACAGGCCAGCTGCACTGTCACCTTCCTGGCCAGACTCTTGACAAGCTTGCGTGTGGCGGTGTGACTGTCGCAGGAGTTGACGCCAAGCTGACCGTACCCATTGTCACCCCGTGCCTAGATCTGAGGAGAGAGGGAGAGGTGGGAGGGAGGGAGAGGGAGAGGGAGAGGGAGAGGGAGAGGGAGAGAGAGAGAGAGAGAGAGAGAGAAAGAGAGAGAGAGAACTAAGACCTAATCTAACAAAACCCAACTTAACTTAAGATATAATATAACTTTAAAGAGAGAGAGGGAGAGTGAGAGGGGAGATTAGAGAGAGAGGGAGAGGGAGAGAACCTAACCTGTCTAGGAGAAATAATTTGAATATACAGTAAAATCCCTCTCATCCGGCATTCCAGTATCCGGCAGCTTCAAGTATCCGGCACATTTTTCCCTGAGCCTTAAAATCAATAAAAAATCAATCTGTACTCACAAAATTGATTAAAATTCCCGCACAAGGCATACTCTGTCCCCTGGCCACCACAGCGCACTGCTTGGCGCCACCCGCGGCCCGCTGCACTGTGTTTACCGAGTGACTCAGTCCCGCGTGTGCACTGTTTATGACCTGACGCCAAACAACAAAATTATTTCTACTCTTTCACACACACACACACACACACACACATCACAGGCTCTCTCTCTCTCTCTCTCTCTCTCTCTCTCTCTCTCTCTCTCTCTCTCTCTCTCTCTCTCACCAGGCCCCAGGAGGTGAGAGCAAGAGAGTGCTGGTCTCCGGCTGCCACCTGAACGATGCTGTAGTTCTGTAGCTCATCAATTAATTCTGCAGGTGAGAGAACAGGTGGTGAGGAGGAGAAAGTGCTATTGGACTGTTGTGTGCTTATGGTGGTGTGGTGGTAGTAGTAGTAGTAGTAGTAGTGGTAGTAGTAGTAGTAGTAGTAGTAGTAGTAGTAGTAGTAGGTTCATTACATTCCAAGCACAGTACATAAATAAATAAATAAATAAATAAGTAAATAAATATGATCAAAAAATAAGAAAACAACAACAACAACAACAACAACAACCACATAAAAACTGATGACCGCAACCAGTCACCATGACCTCTAGTACAAGGGTCACACAGGGCCACCACACTGCGACCTGACACAAACATAAACAAGACACCTTTTATGCATGAATTACAAGTGACCTATGACCCAACAGTGACCCACAGTGACCCACAGTGACCCAACAGTGACCCAACAGTGTCTTCACCTAGAACTGTGGAGTGTACAAGTGCCCAGCTGACACGTGGAGGTGCAGGTGTCAAGGCTAGGTCACATTAGGTCACCTGAACAGAGAGTGTAAGGGGGGGTGGCCTGGTGAAGGGAGGGGGGCCAGGTCAACCCTTAAATTGTGTGTAATAATGAAAATAATGATAACAGTGACCTCTCTCTCTCTCTCTCTCTCTCTCTTAGGTTAGGTTAGGTGTTTACTTGGCACTTTGGCGTGTACCGAGGTTCCCACACTGCCAAGGGCGGCGAGGGGGGCGTGGGGGGGGAGCACAGGGGCACATCCAAGGCTGCGTCACAAAACTTAGTGATTCTTTAAAGTGTAAACAAAACAATTCTCTTAAAACTACATTTATCTGGTAACTATGCACACACACACACACACACGCACTCACACATACACACGCACTCACACATACACACACACGCACACACACACATTTAACTAGGGAGAGGCGTCACTGGCTGCACAGGGAAGCAATTTAAGTGGTGTGAAATATCTTACTGGCGTTGTGTGGCGCCATCAACAAAGCAACACTATTTCTCAAGTAAGTAAGTATTATATCTCACTCAACACCATCTCAGGCACTCACCTTCCTGTATCTGGTGGTGTGTGCGTGTGTCTGTAGGTGTGGAGGAGCCCTTGAAAGCCAGCACCTTGTACACCTGGTTAAACATAAGATGCCTGGCCTGTAGATCCACGTTTTTTGGCGCGACTCTGTGGGCCGTCTCACTTCCCAGGGACAGTTTTTTTGTTTTTTACTAATTACACTGGTTTTTATATATATATTTATCGGTTTTCTAGGTTATGATGATTAATAAAGGTTATATTATTCGTTTTGCATAGGGTTTATCTTATACTAGTATTTTAAGATACCACAAGTTATAAAATCCCACATCTCTAATCTTTGCCTTTTTTTTCTTATTTACGCGACTTTTCCTTAATATTTTCCGGTATAAGATAATGTAAAATACTTAAAAGACTCCGTACTAGTTGTTTATTTATCAAAAGTAACCTCAATTAGTGAATTATAACGCGACCGTCCCTGTCTCAACACTGTACCATTATACAATGTTGACATCCTGAGGACTGTCTAAGAAAAATGCAATAAATTTAATCCTCTTCCTCTTCCTCGTCTTCCTCACCCTCATCCTCCTCTCTTCCCCTTCCTCCTCTGGCAGAAAAGGGATAAGAGGAGGAAGTAAACGAAAATAAAGAAAGGAATAAGGAAATACTGAATAAAGAAAGAAATAACGAATAATATGATTTAAAACTTTGTCCCTGTTATTTTCCTTCATTTAAATCCTACTCCTCCTCTTCTTCCTCCTCTTCTTCCTCATAATCTTCCTTTCTTCTTCCTTCTCAACATTACTCACCATTTTGTGGTTGTAAATGAAAGATTTATATATCATCTTGCGAACATTTTCAACACACACACACACACACACACACACACACTGCATAAGCATCTGTACAACGAAAGACAAGGCAACACACACACACACACACACACACACACACACACACACACACACACTGCATAAGCATATGTACAACGAAAGACAAGGCAACACACACACACACACACACACACACACACACACACACACACACACACACACACACACTGTATAAGCATATGTACAACGAAAGACAAGGCAACACACACACACACACACACACACACACACACACACACACACTGTATAAGCATATGTACAACGAAAGATAAGGCAACACACACACACACACACACACACACACACACACACACACATACACACCAGAAACACCTAGAAACACAATTTTACTCCCAAAAACACCTAGAAACCCAAAAAACACTTAAATAACACTTAATTTCCTTTCAAAACACCCAAAAAACACACATTTCTAGCCAAAAACTCTTAAAAACACTGAATTTCCTTTCAAAACACCCCAGAAGAGACAAACACCTACCCAAGGACAGCGAAAAAAAACAACAATTTCTACCCAAACAAACTTGAAAAACACCAAAATCTAAAAAAAAAAACAAAAAAATAAAAAATAATAATAAAAAACATCCCCTGCCTTTTTAAAACACCACAGAAACGGTGAATTCACTTAAAAAAAACACTGAAAGCACGACTATTCCCTTTCAAAACACCAAAAACTCTCACTTCTATTCCAAAATGCCTAGAAAAAAAAATTGCGTATTTAACTCAAAACACTTCATCTTATATTACAAGGCTGCCACATCACCACCACCACCACCACCACCACCACCACTACTACTACTACTGCTACTACAACTACTTTTGCTTAACTTTAAAACGCTGGAAATTCAGTGAAAATCTTTTCTTAATATTTCTTCTTTTCCTTCTCCTCTTCCTCCTTCCCTTCCCTCTTCTTCCTCCTCCTTCTTCATTTCTCCTTCTTTCCTCCTCTTTCTATTCTTCTCTATGCATGAAAACAGCTGGAAAATATAGGAAATAACACTAAATACTGATGGAAGGGCACTGGGAGGAGGGAAGGTCCAGGGTCTCGGTCCCCGGATGAAGGCGGCTGATGACGTCACGTCCGCCATATTTACGTTGCGCAAATGATTTTGAAAATGACCCCTCGCAAAAATGGAGCTAGGCCGGAATGCTTTACATATTATGAAAGGGCATAATTTTAAATTAATTCTGGACATATAAAAATATTCCAAGCTTCAGTGATAATAAAGCTATATTTAAATAACTATATGAAAAAGTGTTCGAACAAACGCGATAAAAAAATACATTCCAAAGTCCACAAATCTCATTTCTCACGAACACAATACACTTTAAAAAATCGAAACTATTTTTACAAACAATCAGAAGTTAACCGGAAGCTGAAATAAATAAATAAATAATTTATAAATGTCGACTTTTTGAGTGTTCAACGGGTCTAAAACCCCTCTAAAAGTCCACCTATTTCACTCAAAAGCATCATAACATATTTAAAAGACAATAAACGATTTTTTGAGCCCATAAAATCTTGCCTAGCTGCTGAAATAAAAAATCATGTTTGGCGGTATGAAAAATTTAACGGCAAACAGCAACACTTATTTACGCTGAAACAACCTCATAATCGACATGTTTCCCTTAACACTCGCACGCAAAGCACTCAAAACACCACCAAATATTTTTACAAACCATAAAATCTTAGTTAAAAAGCCTAAATATATAAGTTAAGAAAATAGAAAAAATATTGGAACCCGGGGTAGACTGGCAATCCATCATGGCGGCCGCGGGAGGGCTGGGGGGGGCCTCAGATGTAAACAAGATTGGCTATCTGTCTTTCCTTATTATTTGTGGTTGTTGTGAAGGTTATTTTTCTATTTTCTGGATTAATTTCAGCTGTGTGTATGCGTATGTGTGTGTGTCTGTGTGTGTGTGTGTGTGTGTGTGTCTATATATATATGTATGCGTATGTGTGTGTGTGTGTGTGTGTGTGTGTCCGCCTCTATTCCATGATAAATAGCATTATTTTCTCTTCTCTTCTCCCCTTTTGCTATTAAGTATCAAGTATTTTCCAGGTATTTCCAGTGTTTTCCAGGTAGTGTCGTAGGTTGAAGCCAGACCTCTGCTACCTGTCACTACTAAACTCACCTTAATTGACCTCCTGTGCCTCTGTGGTCCCGTTCCCTGGTGTTTAAATGAAAAGAGGACACACACACATCCGCACTGCACGGTGTTTCCCAGGTACACTGAGGAAGACAATAAAAAATAATAAATAAATAAAAAAAACATTCCCAAATCGTCTTGAGCAGTCTGCCTCCCTCCCTCGGTGAAGGAGGTGGAAACAAGCGGACCCTCACCATGGGGTACAACCGGATACTTTAATTATATGGCAGGAAATGCGAGGGTACATTGACTTTATAAGCGAATACAAATGAAAATATGTCACTTGAAGCACTGTGAGGTGTTAAGAGAGAGAGAGAGAGAGAGGGAGTCGGTTCCCCGCGCCAAATAGCCTATCACTTATAATTAAACCTTTAAATTGACGGAAACTCGAATAAAAGCATAGAAAACGAGAGGACTGAGTTTATAAGCGAACCTTAAAATTAATTAGAAGTTATGAAAGACACAGTAGACTGTTTATAATGATACTGAAGACTGAAAGAGTGAAAGGGTTAGCCTATCACTCACAATTTAACCATAAATTAATGAAAACTCCAGTAAAATCATAGAAAACGAGTTAACCAATATCTTCACTCTTTCACCACTATTCTGTCCACCTCCGCAATGCAAGAGTGAAGCAGTATATTCAGTCTTTCACCACTATTCTGTCCACCTCCCCAATGCAAGAGTGAAGCAGTATATTCAGTGTTTCACCACTATTCTGTCCACCTCCCTAATCAGTGTGTATCTGGCTGTGGTATAATTATAAGCATATACAAAGGAATATTTCAAAGATAAGGATGTGATTGACTAACGTAACACACACACAACAATTGGTTCTACTTCAAATTGATTTACTAACAATGTGTCTGTGATATATATGCACTGCCAAGAGCTTGTATATAGACTATGCTAACCTAACCTAACACACATATAATAAAATAAACAAATGTCATAGGATACATTTTTTATTTACAGATAAAGTCTATTTACAACACCACACAATGAAAAACATGAATACGATGGCTCAATCTATATTTACGTGGACTCTTGCAACCAAAACACCATGATATTCTGCATCACATGATAATAATAATAATAATAATAATAATAATAATAATAATAATAATAATAAGGCTAGCATGAGGAATGACTGATTATAATTCAACCAGCATTGGCAGATTTTATGATGAAATGTTGTTACAAGGTTTTATAGGCCTGTACCATCACCAGTTCGTTAATATAGGCTCTTTTTGAGGAGGCAGAGGCCAAGAGAAGGAGAGAGAGAAAGGTGTTAGGCAAGAAAGAAAACAATAATTTCATTTCATCTCACCTCTATCTCTCTATACCTCTCTAACTTGTCTACATTTCTCATTATAAATATTTTTGAAAGTTTAAGCTGCGAGAGAGACAGGAATAATGTCACTTCATCTCACCTCTCTCTCTCTCTCTCTCTCTCTCTCTCTCTCTCTCTTCACCTCCCTAACTTGTCTAAATGTTGATATTTTTAGAGGTTCAAGGGAGACAAAAGGTGATATGAGATGTTATGACAGAAAATACATAGGAATATTCTCACTTCATCTCACCTCTCTCTCTCTCTTCATCTCCCTAACTTGTGTCACAGGGGAACTACCTACTAGATGATAAAGAAGAGGAAGAAGTTACTCAGTTTGTGGGAGTTTTGGGGATGAGTTAAGTTAATCCCATTACGTCACACTGATGGCATGCCCTTAGGGAAACGTACGTGTGTGTGTGTGTGTGTGTGTGTGTGGAAAGATATAATTGTTTATGTACAGTCTCTCTCTCTCTCTCTCTCTCTCTCTCTCTCTCTCTCTCTCTCTCTCTCTCTCTCATTTTCCAGGGTGCTTATGTACAGCCTCTCTCTCTCTCTCTCTCTCTCTCTCTCTCTCTCTCTCTCTCTCTCTCTTTTTCCAGGGTGCTTTCAAGACTCCATCAACAAATTTAAGGGAGAATCTTTACGCATTTTCAAGGGTGCTTTCAAGATTCCAGAGGTACATTATCTGGAAGACTGGAAATATTGCGTCACGTCTCAGCAACCTTTAAAAGCAACTACAGGAATCCAGGAGAGAGAGAGAGAGAGAGAGAGAGAGAGAGAGAGAGAGAGAGAGAGAGAGAGAGAGAGAGAGAAGGGAAAAATTGTTGAATCTTATTTTCGCCCACCATGGTTGCCTGAGCGGAGAAAAAGTTACTGAATTTTACGCTATTTCTCACTTATTTGTTGAGCTTTTGCCTTCTCCTTCCAGGTGGACGTAAAGAAAGAGTTGACGTATCCATACATGCCTTCAGAATTATCTTAGTAAACATAATAATCAAGAAATGTGTATTAATGTATGCGGTGATGTTCGAGGCGATCGTGAGGGTAGCTAGGTGAAAGGAAGGGAAAGGCTGTATATATTTCTACTTGTAATAAAGTTAATAATGAATATTTTTCACTGAATTTAATAGTGTAGACGCGTCAGTTATTCCCCTGTGTACACTATTAAAAGAAACGTGAAAATCTCTCAGGTTACTTGACAAATTGAGAAGGCACGTCTAGGGTAGCCTAGCCTAGCCTAGCCGACATGATCCAGTGGCAAGTTTTATAACGCTTGATCAACTGAAATTAATAATATTCCTGATACTTTCTCCAGTCTCACATCAGGCAATGGTGCTCATGATTCATCTACAAGCGGTTTATCATTCAAAGAAAATCCGCAAATACGAGTTTCAGCCAAGATTTGAAACTCCAAGGAACATCGTCGTCTGTACAGGGTAACGCAAAATTTGTTGTAATCACTTTAACACAGTAATATTCACTTATATAACCACTGCTCGCGACCACTTAACATTGCCAAATCAATATATCCTTCTCTCCACTAATTATTATTCAATCTGCAAGCAAAACCTCTTAAAATAATAATAATAAAAAGAAACTCAATGTTATGATGTGTCTAAGCTTTTTGCCTTGCCCTGTAACAAAAACAGCTGATTTCTTGTAAACACCGAGAGAGAGAGAGAGAGAGAGAGAGAGAGAGAGAGAGAGAGAGAGAGAGAGAGAGAGAGAGAGAGAGAGAGTAATTAGCAAACTTCTGTCATTATTGTTCGACTCTTGACCAGCAGGGGCACAGGAAACGCAGGTAACAGTGCAGGTGTTTATTCACAGAAGGTGTGAACAGAAGGCTGGAGGTAGGTGATCTCTCGGCGCCAGGCCGCGCACTTCCACTTAACACTTATGACTGAAGCCTAGCTCGTTCACTCATACACGTATTCATGCCTCACACAAGTCTCGCTCATTCACTCGTTCACACAACTAGCTAACAACCACACACCTCCCCCGAGACATAAGGAAGATTCCTTATCTTTGTTATGGCTACCGTAACACATGAAACAAAGTTACAATGATTGAAATACAGAAAACACGGTACATATACACAAAACAAACACAGCGTACAATGAACACGTACGACTAATCGTAGGTGCTACGGTGCCACCGCACCTGCAGTCGTCTCGGCTCCCTACGCTGTCGGCTGCTTCGACGCTCTGGTTGCTCTCGGCCACGGTGTACCCCGTTACCCTGATGCTCCGGGCTGCCGGGATGGTGGTGTTCCTCGTGACCCTGATGCTGAAGCGCTGCACCGCCATGAGCGGTGTGCTGCTCGACAGGAAGGGGAGCAAGAGGTCTGTGTGGGCGTAGGTGTCTTCTATTACGCCACATCACGCGACCGCTGCCCATCTTGATGAGGTAGTCTCTCCTTCGCCCAACAGCCACGATGACACCCAGGCGATCCCAGAGGCCTGTCGTGTGATCTTGAACGTCGACGTGGCCACCGAGGTGCAGGAGAGGAAGAGTACGGGCGGACGCGTCGTGGCGAAGTTTCGCTTTCTTCCTCAGTCGCTCTGCCTTGGCGTCGCACTCATCAGCAGCGCGCTGCCACTGCTGAGCGTATGAGCGATGATGAGCCGGGACACAGGACCTCATAGGATGACCGAAGAGGACTTGTGCTGGTGATCGCCCTTCCGCCCTCGGAGTGTTGCGCAGTTCCAGCAACCCGCGAGCGAACGCATCCTCGTCCAGGTGTCCCTGCTGTGTGGTCGTGAGGATCAGCTTCTTCACGGACTTGACCGCTGCCTCGGCGTGACCATTGGAGCGTGGATAATGAGGTGAAGATACACGATGCTCCACCCCCCATCGAGCCAGGAAGCGCCGTACCGATGAAGAAGTGAACTGCGGTCCACCGTCAGTCCTCAGGAGAACAGGCACGCCCGTGTCGGCGAACACACCCCGAAGGACACGAACGAGCTGATCAGCCGATGCTGGACGTGAGCATGCAGACACGTGAGGCCACCCAGACAAGCGATCTACATACACGAGGTATGTACGGCCTGCTGCGTGGAAGTAGTCTGCAGAAACTGACTCAAACACCCTGCTGGGTGTGTCCGTGTCCTGCCAGAGAGGTTCGTTGGCTTGGCTTGGTAGGAGTGGACGGCATAGTGAGCATCCAGAAACGACGTTCTCAACGTCTCTGTCCATACCAGGCCAGTACACCGTTTGTCGGGCCCGTCGCTTGGTGCGCTCCATCCCCTGATGACTGTCATGGAGTCGCTCTAGTGTTTCTCGGCGGAGGCTGTGAGGAATAAGAAGCCTCGGCCCGTAAACCACCAGGTCGTCGTCTACGGCCAGCAGACTGCGCACCGGCCAGTACGTACGCAAGCGGTGATCGAGGTCGTGGCAATGATCAGGGAAGCCCTCGATGATGACGTTCTTGAGCAAGCAGTACTCCCCGTCTCTTGCTGCTGCGGCACGTACCATTTCCACAGTCTGATCCTGGAGTGGTGCTAAGCGGACGCCGTCCTCATTGGTGGCAGATAACGCTGAGATGACCGCTGAGTGGAGAGGGTCGAGGTCACCAGAAGTAGCAGCATCCTCTTCCTCCACTGGGTCCTGTACTGGAGCACGTGAGAGGGCGTCGTCTGTCAACTCGATGGCCATGGATCCACCAGCCATTGCACGTAAACCTTCCTTTGCTTCGAAGACGCTGGGAAAGGCCTTGATCACAGCAGCAGCGTGCCCCGCACGCTGCTGTGGCGTTGGGTCGTAGGAATGAGGCCAGCTGATCACTTCTGTGGGCGTAGATAGAGGTGGCTGCGAGGCGGTCGGGTACTTGATGGAGCTGTTGCCGGTGTGCTGTTCTTCCCTGCGTAGCGGTCGGATTTGAGCCGGAAAATCTTCGGGGAGGATTCCGAGAGCGATGGAATCGTACCAGCTAAGCAGCGCCCCCTTCACCTCCTTCACCACGCTCACAACAGTCTCAGCTTCCCTGTCGCCCAGTTGCAAGTGCGACGAGAAAGTTCCTACACAGGTGAGGGGGTGATTACCGGCAGCATAAAGTCCATCACCATCAGCGGGCGCCAAGCTGGAGGGCGGGATTCCAAGGAGTGTTGCCGTGTCGAGGCCAATAACGGTCGTTTCGGCCCCAGAGTCAGGAGTCCACGTAATCTTGACTCTTCCAGCGGGATGTGTGGCGGTAATGAGCACCTGGGGCGCAGGTCGTGCCGTCACCGTCTTTGTGTATACGCCTGATAAGAGCTGGTATACACTGGCACTGGCTCCCCGCCTCGGGCCTGCACCGCGATGAGGAGAGACAGTTGAGGAACTCCTCGAAGCTCCTCGTCGTTTCCTCACTGTCTGCTGACATACACTCGCAAAATGCCCTCTTTTCCCGCAGTTACGACACACTTTATCTATTGCCTGGCATCCCCTTTTTGTCACTGCGACAATTTTTGCCACAACGATAACAGCCCGTGGGGGCTTGAGCCCCCCGAAACTGCCCTTTCCTGTAGTTCGAGACAGCGTTCACACCATGGCTCGAAGAGTGAGAGCCGCCCCTTAGTACTGCACTACACTGGTTAGCGCTCTCTGATGCTCTGCAAATATCTATGGCGTTTTCAAGGGTGAGTTTCTTGTTTTCCAGCATGCGTTTCAGAGCCACTTCGTCTCGTGTCCCAACGACAATTCTGTCACGCAGCTGATGGTTTATGCACTGGTCGCAAAAAGTCACAGAAATTGGCGATTTCCTTTACAGCACATAAAAAGTCGTCAAAACCTTCTTGCGTTTCTTGCACGCGGGAGTGAAAGTCTCTTCTATCCATGATGATGTTGCGCTGGCTTCGCAGGTACTCACACATTGCATCGAGGATGGTTCTTAACTCCGCGTCTCTCGGTAAGCTTATCCCGTAGCGAAGTGTACGGGTCCACTCGTCGTCTAGGACAGCAGCGAGTGCCGCCCTCTGCTCAGCCAGGGAGAGACAGTCTATCCTGGCGAGGGTTACGTATCCTTCAAACTTATGGCGCCACGTGTCGAACTCACGTAAAGATGCTGACGCCGTTAAGTGAGGAATGATGGTGGCGGACGTCGGGAACCTCGCGCCCTGGGTAGACGTGCTGCGGGCTGTGGTTTCGCCTTCATTGCTCGCCGTGGTGCGACTGGGAGCTTGTGTCCCCACTCTCTCCAGCAGCTGGGTTAAACGCTCCTCGCGAGCCTGACTCTGCTCCGACTGTCGCGCTAGCAGGGCAGCCAGCGCCTCCAACTGCTTCTCCATTCTGCGCCGTACCCACTGCAGCCTTGTCCTGATCCTACTCACTGCGCCATGTTCGACTCTTGACCAGCAGGGGCACAGGAAACGCAGGTAACAGTGCAGGTGTTTATTCACAGAAGGTGTGAACAGAAGGCTGGAGGTAGGTGATCTCTCGGCGCCAGGCCGCGCACTTCCACTTAACACTTATGACTGAAGCCTAGCTCGTTCACTCATACACGTATTCATGCCTCACACAAGTCTCGCTCATTCACTCGTTCACACAACTAGCTAACAACCACACAATTATGAGATATTAATTTGACCTTTTAAACTGAATTATTACGTCCTTTGTCTGTTATTAACGGTACAGTTCACTCTCGTCAATTAATCGTAATTTTAAATGTATCTTGTCACGTCAAGCTGATCTCATAAGTTCAGCTTGACCTTACCTAACCTAACCAAACGTAAACAGTTAGGCTATTTTTTTTTTTTTTTTTTTCTTTCCTTATTTTTTTCTCGTCGTTTCTCTCTCTCTCTCTCTCTCTCTCTCTCTCTCTCTCTCTCTCTCTCTCTCTCTCTCTCTCTCTCTCTCTCTCTCTCTTATTTTATTATTGTTATCATCATTATTCTTGTTTTTTTATTTTATTTATTTTTCATCTCTCTCTCTCTCTCTCTCTCTCTCTCTCTCTCTCTCTCTCTCTCTCTCTCTCTCTCTCTCTCTCTCTCTCTCTCTTATTTTATTATTGTTATCATTATTCTTGTTTTTTTTATTTTATTTATTTTTCATTCTCTTCTCTCTCTCTCTCTCTCTCTCTCTCTCTCTCTCTCTCTCTCTCTCTCTCTCTCTCTCTCTCTCTACGTATTTTGCCTGTCTGTCCTCGTGTGTGTGTGTGTGTGTGTGTGTATCTCATTTATTGGTTCATTCATTATTTCATCTTTCATTGTATTATCTCTCTCTCTCTCTCTCTCTCTCTCTCTCTCTCTCTCTCTCTCTCTCTCTCTCTCTCTCTCTCTCTCTCTCTCTCCTTCCTTCCTCATTTCACGAAGCATATCACCATGTAACTAACAGAGAGAGAGAGAGAGAGAGAGAGAGAGAGATCTGATTAAAAACAAAACATGAATTACGGAAATAAAATAAAAAGAAAATAAAGGAAATAAAAAAAGAAGAGGAAAAGATTGATGTGATTTATATAATATTGAAAAAAAAGAGAAAAACCGCCCAGAGAGACCGTA
>NW_026973670.1:275000-277500 GCF_035594125.1 Scylla paramamosain
TCCTCCTCCTCCTCCTCCTCCTCCTACAGCAAAGAAGCTTTTGTTGTTTTTGTTGTTGTTGTGGTGGTTGTTGTTGTTGTTGTTGTTGTTGTTGTTGTTGTTGTTGTAGTTGTCTGTCTCTCTCTCTCTCTCTCTCTCTCTCTCTCTCTCTCTCTCTCTCTCTCTCTCTCTCTCTCTCTCTCTCTCTCTCTGCTATTATTATCATTATTATTATTATTATTATTATTATTATTATTATTATTATTATTTTACTACTACTACTACTACTACTACTACTACTACTACTACTACTACTACTACTACTACTACTAAAACCACTCCAACACACACACACACACACACACACACACACACACACACACACACACACACACACACACACACACACACACACACACTCTTCCTCAAGTCAAACCTCATCTAGACTACGCGGTGCAGTTCTGGTCCCCACATTACAGGAAAGATATAGGCCTATTAGAATCAGTACAGAGGAGAATGACTAAAAGGATACAGGGGATGAGGGGTGTTCCTTACGAGGCGAGGTTGAAGCTGTTAAATTTACAATCTTTAGAGAGACGTAGGTGAAGAGGGGACCTGGTAGAAGTCTAAGTGGTAAAAGGGTTATAACAAGACAAACAAGCAAAATTCTTAGGATCAGCAACCAGGGTAGAACAAGAATTAACGGGTACAAGCTTGAAAAATTTAGGTTTAGGAAGGAGATAGCAAAAAATTAGTTCTCAAATCGATTGGTAGATGAGTGGAACGGACTCAGTGATCATGTAGTTAGTGGTAGGACTCTAGACAGCTTTAAGAGGAAGGAGGTAGGAAAAAATTAGTTCTCAAATCGATTGGTAGATGAGTGGAACGGACTCAGTGATCATGTAGTTAGTGGTAGGACTCTAGACAGCTTTAAGAGATGATTAGATAAGTTTATGAATGGGGATAGCAGATGGAAATAGGTAGGTGTGTTTCATACAGGGACTGCCACGTGTAAGCCTGCTCCCTTCTTGCACCTTCCATTATTTATTATGTTCTTATGTTCCAGACAACTGTTCATCGCCTCTCACCGTCCTGCCACGAGACCTCTCTCTCTCTCTCTCTCTCTCTCTCTCTCTCTCTCTCTCTCTCTCTCTCTCTCTCTCTCTCTCTCTCTCTCTCTCTCTCTCTCTCTCTCTCTCTCTCTCTCTCTCTCTCTCTCTGGTATTATTATTATTATTATTATTATTATTATTATTATTATTATTATTATTATTATTACTATTATTTTACTACTACTACTACTACTACTACTACTACCACTACCAGATGGTCGTCTGCTTGTCACCCAGCCGAGGACCGTAGGTGAATAACACACACATACACACACACACACACACACACACACACACACACACACACACACACACACACACACACACACACACACACACACACACACACTATTGTTAGTATCATTGTTGGCAGTGTTATTCATGTATATTTTTTGTTGAAACTTATCATTATAACTAGTGTGTGTGTAAGTAAGTAAGTAAGTAAAGTAAAGTAAGTAAGTAATTGCCCATTTGCATAAATACGTTTGAGAAAGACGTGTTTACAAAAGAAGAAAGATGGCAGGGAGTGTCAGACCGAAGCTTCCCTACAGTCACGTACGATATATATACGTATATGTACATAATTATAAATATTGTTTACACCAACACCAATTGGCAATATTTTACGTAAACTATCTAAAGAATTATTCGAGTAACTAGACTAGTAATAATAGCAATAATAATTACAAGATTAAAGCTACGGAAATTACAATAAATATACTGCAAATGTAAATATTGATAATAATAATAATAATAATAATAATAATAATAATAATAATAATAATAATAATAAAATAATAGTAATAATAATAATAATAATAATAATAATAATAGTAATAATAATAATAATAACAATAATAATAATAATAATAATAATAATAAGAAACATATCATGAAGGGAAATAAACACTAGATATTGCAATACCACATTAATACATCTATAAAAATTTGCTATACATGAGACAGGCAAAGAATAATGGAAATTTAATGTGTGTGTGTGTGTGTGTGTGTGTGTGTGTGATGATACCTTGTCCTGGTGATACCTTGCCTGCTTTTCAATAATATATATATTTCTCATTAATTATTATATTCTTTTTGTGTTTTTTTATCGTTTATATTAATTTATGTATTCATTTACTTATTTTTTTGAATAATGGCATTGAAATCTGTTTATTAATGGGTAATTTTCAACATAACTGATTGACTGAAAGATATCGTAGTATTTAAAGATATAATTTCAAGTCGAGCCTTTTGCGTGGGGTCTGACTAGCCAATGGTAGTTATAAGGGGGGGTAAAGAGAGGGGGAGAGGGGGAGAAGGGGGGAGAGAAAGACAAAGACGGTGGAGGGCGTCCCTAACGGATTCCTCCATTTCATTTCAAACCGGCGAGCGTGCAGGTGTGGAGTGTT
>NW_026973670.1:282500-312500 GCF_035594125.1 Scylla paramamosain
TTCAAATTACAGAACAAAACAAGAAGCAAGAACAATTAAGATGAACACTAGCCACACCACAGAACTGTTACTGCTGGCACCACCACCATCACCACCACCACCACCACCACCCTGCCAAGTGGGCACCCCAGTGTGAGCGGAGCCATCAACACCAGCCTGAGGACTAATTGCTTATGTACCAGAGGAGTGTGACAGTCTACCAGTAAGTATCAATAAATATTTCTGCTGCTAATGATGTGTAAATGAGGATTATCTCTCATTAAAACTAAAAAGATTTAATTTATCACCTTCATTACAACTTTGAAGAGCCACACAGATCATTAGCAGTATTCTCTTCACTGTTTTTCCTGTTCGTAATGTAGGAATCTTGTTCATCTGTCACTAGAACCACAAAAACACCCTTCAAAACCCTTGCCACATCCAGCAGGACCTATTCAGTGTAGCAGAGGTGAAGTGCCACACCTTTGTTTGGTCAAGGGACTCTAGTTGAGGTAACATTGGTTGTCAAGGGTGTTCATACTAAAAGCTTCTACTGCCAAAAACATCAACATATCTTTTTTTTTTTTTATGTAGGAGTGACACTGGCTAAGGGCAACAAAAATCTAATAAAAAAAAATGTCCACTGAGATGGCAGTCCCATAAAAGGGTCAAAGCTGTGGTCAAAAATTGAAGGATAAGTGTCTTGAAACCTTCCTCTTGAAGGAATTCAAGTCATAGGAAGGTGGAAATACAGAAGCAGGCAGGGAGTTCCAGAGTTTACCAGAGAAAGGGATGAATGATTGAGAATACTGGTTAACTCTTGCATTAGAGAGGTGGAAAGAATAGGGATGAGAGAAGACAGGGTGGAATCAAAAGATTTTCATCTCATCAACTCCTCTCCTCTAACTGAGTGTCTTCAGCCTCTCTCTCACCGCTGCAGTATTGCATCTCTAGCTGTCTTCTACCGCTATTTTCATGCTAACTGCTCTTGTGATCTTGCTAACTGCATGCCTCCCCTCCTCCCGCGGCCTCGCTGCACAAGACTTTCTTCTTTCTCTCACCCCTATTCTGTCCACCTCTCTAATGCAAGAGTTAACCAGTATTCTCATTCATCCCTTTCTCTGGTAAACTCTGGAACTCCCTGCCTGCTTCTGTATTTCCACCTTCCTATGACTTGAATTCCTTCAAGAGGGAGGTTTCAACACACTTATTCATCAATTTTTGACCACTGCTTTGATCCTTTTATGGGACTGACATTTCAATGGGCATTTTTTTTATTGGATTTTTGTTGCCCTTTGCCAGTGTCACTCCTACTTAAAAAAAAAGGCCCTTGTACAGAGTTAGCAGCTGGGGGGGGTGAGAAAAACTGGCAGAGATATCTCAGAATGCCTAACTTCATAGAAGCTGTTTTAGCTAGAGATGAGATGTGAAGTTTCCAGTTCAGATTATAAGTAAAGGACAGACCAAGGATGTTCAGTGTGGAAGAGGGGGACAGTTGAGTGTCATTGAAGAAGAGGGGATAGTTGTCTGGAAGGTTGTGTTGAGTTGATAGATGGAGAATTGAGTTTTTGAGGCATTAAACAATACCAAGTTTGCTCTGCCCCAATCAGAAATTTTAGAAAGATCAGAAGTCAGGCATCCTGTGGCTTCCCTGCATGAAATGTTTACTTACTGTAGGCTTGGACGTCTATGAAAAGACATGGAAAAGTGCAGCGTGGTATCATCAGTGTAGGAGTGGATAGGACAGGAAGTTTGGTTTAGAAGGTCATTGATGAATAATAAGAAGAAAGTGGGTGACAGGACAGAACCCTGAGGAACACCACTGTTAATAGATTTTAGAAGAACAGTGACCGTCTACCACAGCAGCAATAGAACGGTCAGAAAGGAAACTTGAGATGAAGTTACAGAGAGAAGGATAGAAACCGTAGGAGGATAGTTTGGAAATGAAAGCTTTGTGCCAGACTCTATCAAAAGCTTTTGTTATGTCCAAGGCAACAGCAAAAGTTTCACCAAAATCTCTAAAAGAGGATGACCAAGACTCAGTAAGGAAAGCCAGAAGATCACCAGTAGAGCGGCCTTGACGGAACCCATACTGGCGTTCAGATAGAAGGTTGTGAAGTGATAGATGTTTAAGAATCTTCCTGTTGAGGATAGATTCAAAAACTTTAGATAGGCAGGAAATTAAAGCAATAGGACGGTAGTTTGAGGGATTAGAACGGTCACCCTTTTTAGGAACAGGTTGAATGTAGGCAAACTTCCAGCAAGAAGGAAAGGTAGATGTTGACAGACACAGCTGAAAGAGTTTGACTAGGCAAGGTGCAAGCACGGAGGCACAGTTTTGGAGAACAATAGGAGGGACCCCATCAGGTCCATAAGCCTTAGAAATAGATGTGATGGCATTGGTGCCTTCTGGTTGAAATAAAGGAGGGGAAGAAGAAGAAGCAAAGTTATTGGAGATATTTTTTGGCTAGATGCCAGAAGTCACGAGGGGAGTTAGATCTTGAAAGATTTTGACACTTTCTGTTAATGAAGGAGTTTTTGGCTGGTTGGAGAACTGACTTGGCATGGTTCCAGCCAGAAATATAAAGTGCATGAGATTCTGCTGATGGAAGGCTTATATATATATATATATATATATATATATATATATATATATATATATATATATATATATATATATATATATATATATATATATATATATATATATGATTCAATCTTTTATGAAAACACACAAGACAAATTTCATGTATGTTACGTGACCAATAAATAAATATTATTATTATTATTATTAAAAGTTTCACCAAAATCTCTAAAAGAGGATGACCAAGACTCAAGCTTTTGATAGAGTCTGGCACAAAGCTTTGATTTCCAAACTATCCTCCTACGGTTTCTATCCTTCTCTCTGTAACTTCATCTCAAGTTTCCTTTGTGACCGCTCTATTGCTGCTGTGGTAGACGGTCACTGTTCTTCTCCTAAATCTATTAACAGTGGTGTTCCTCAGGGTTCTGTCCTGTCACCCACTCTCTTCTTATTATTCATTAATGATCTTCTAAACCAAACTTCTTGTCCTATCCACTCCTACGCTGATGATACCACCCTGCACTTTTCCACGTCTTTTCATAGACGTGCAACCCTTCAGGAGGTAAACATATCACGCAGGGAAGCCACAGAACGCCTGACTTCTGATCTTTCTAAAATTTCTGATTGGGGCAGAGCAAACTTGGTATTGTTCAATGCCTCAAAAACTCAATTCCTCCATCTATCAGCTCAACACAACCTTCCAGACAACTATCCCCTCTTCTTCAGTGACACTCACCTGTCCCCCTCTTCTACACTGAACATCCTTGCTCTGTCCTTTACTTAAAATCTGAACTGGAAACTTCATATCTCATCTGTAGCTAAAACAGCTTCTATGAAGTTAGGTGTTCTGAGATGTCTCTGCCAGTTTTTCTCACCCCCCCAGCTGCTAACTCTGTACAAGGGCCTTATATGGAGTATGCTTCACATGTCTGGGGGGGTTCCACTCATACTGCTCTTCTAGACAGGGTGGAATCAAAAGCTTTTCGTCTCATCAACTCCTCTCCTCTAACTGAGTGTCTTCAGCCTCTCTATCACCGCCGCAATGTTGCATATCTAGCTATCTTCTACCGCTATTTTCATGCTAACTGCTCTTCTGATCTTGCTAACTGCATGCCTCCCCTCCTTCCGCGGCCTCACTGCACAAGACTTTCTTCTTTCTCTCACCCCTATTCTGTCCACCTCTCTAATGCAAGAGTTAACCAGTATTCTCAGTCATTCATCCCTTTCTCTGGTAAACTCTGGAACTCCCTGCCTGCTTCTGTATTTCCACCTTCCTATGACTTGAATTCCTTCAAGAGGGAGGTTTCAACACACTTATTCATCAACTTTTGACCACTGCTTTGACCCTTTTATGGGACTTCCATTTCAGTGGGCATTTTTTTTTTTATTAGATTTTTGTTGCCCTTGGCCAGTGTCACTCCTACATAAAAAAATATATATTTATATATAAGGAAGGGCAGGGTGGGTGGAGGAAATATGACCAACTCTTCTAATTTTCCCTCTTATTTGCAGATACCTTGGAAGGAAGGTGATGGTGAGGAACAGTGAAGGAAGGTGATGGAGCAGAAACAGGCCCACACCATCGTGGAATGTGCTACAAATAATCTTGGTTACCGGCAAAGTAAAGAGATAGAGATAGATAGATACAAAGAAAGATAGATAATTATTAGTAAGAGATAGATAGATAATTATTAGTAAGAGTGAATAATTATTATTATGAGTGGTACATTATTATATTATTATTATTATATTATTATTTTATTTGTGTGTGTGTGTGTGTGTGTGTGTGTTTTCTCTTTTCAGAAGTGTGTTTGGAATGCAAGAAATATACAAGACCACAGAAGATTCTATAGTGGTGGTGGTAGTAGTAGTAGTAGTAATAGTAGTAGTAGTAGTAGTAGTAGTAGTTGTAGTAATTCATCAATATACAGGGCATTATAGAAACAATGAATGTAGTTAGGGTGGTGGTGGTGGTGGTGGTAATAATTTCCTACTACTGGCTTTAACAAATATATTAACATAATAACAAATATACTAACATAAATATTTATTATTTTTCTTTTACAGCTTATTTGATGTTTTATTTAATTATTTTTTTGGTGGGAGGGAAAATAATCTTTTTTGCAAATTTATTGATAAATTGCATGTTTTATTTATATATTAAGTTTATTGATGTTACATTTTGCAGTTTTGTTAATATTTTTTTTGGTGTGTTTTAATAATGCTGTTTTTTTTTGGGTAAGGGTTCCCACAGGTGTCCGCAAGAGAGAAGAGCAACATTTCACTCTCAGTCAAGAATGAAGACTTCTGCTGCATATTATTTTTTTTGGTGTGTATTTTAATAATGCTGTTTTTTTTTTTTTTTTTGGTAAGGGTTCCCACAGGTGTCCGCAAGAGAGAAGAGAAACATTTCACTCTCAGCCAAGAGTGAAGACTTCTGCTTCAGTCATCTAGGTCTCTTTAATGTAAATGTATCTGAGAAGCACCAGCAGACAATGAAATAAATGTGTTGTTTGTGTTTTAACTGTTGTTGTCGTAATGCTTCCTCTGACGTGGGAGGTTTGCCCTCCGGCAGTGTTATTGTTGCCAGGGGTTTTTTTTTTGTTGTGAATTGTTGCCTTATGGTCATTTTGTTTGCATGGTGGTGTTGTCGGTGAGGCCATCTGGTCAGGATAGGCAAGGTTGTCTTGTGTTACTCAGACTGATGGCAGCCTTTTCTTTATAGGCAATGGACGCATAGCCATGTTTTCTCAACGGGTCCTTTTCTTCCAGGCTGCCATGGGAGGACGGCTGTGGTCTGCTGTCTGTTTCCACTTGCTGCGGCAACGCGGGAGCCACAGGTATAAGGTACACCGGTCGAGTTGACCACTCGACCGGTCAGGTTTAGTTTAGGTGTGATATATATATTTTTTTTATATATATATATATATGTCTTAGCTACATGCTTGTTAGGATGTATAATGCACCTTCGGGTGCACTTTTTTCCCTTTTCTCTCCCAGAAAGAAGATGTTCCGGGTTCCTGGTTGCAGAAGAAGAAGATGTCGCCGCCGGTATGCCAGTCGGACTAGCCATCCGACTGGCAGGTATGATTTTTTTTTTGGTAGGATCGCGTAATGTATATGTATATATTTCCGGATATATGCATATATATAGTGATCCATATATTTTTTTTGATGCATATATTTTGATATACGTCCTTAAGACGTATATCTGATGTGTGTATCAATTATTTATTTATGCCTTAGCTACCTTAACCCGTTAGGCTTGTGGCGCCGCTGTGCGCACCTTTCTTCTCTCTCTCAGCTAGTGTGTGGCAGGCGCGAGGGGAGATGGAGAGGGAAGGCGCGATGGCAGCGAAGGCGCGATTGCAGTAGTAGCAGCAACAGGTAAGCCGGTCGGCCTGGTCAGCCGATCGGCTTGGTTTAGGATAGGATTGATGATATAATATTTATTTCATTTCATTTCATGTATGTGTTAGCTACATTTATGTCAGGATGTATAATGCACCTAGAGTGCGCCCTTTTTTCTCCTTTTCTCTCCCAGAAAGAAGATGTTCCTGCGGCAGCGGGCCGGTCGGGTTGGCAACCCTGCCGGCGGGGGGTTAGATAATTATTAATAAATGTATGTGTGTGTATATATATGTATTATTTATAATACTTATATATATATACATTTTTGCTTTAGTGGGATTATATAACTTGTGTATATATATATATCATGTTTATATATATATAGACTTTGCATTAGATGATTAAATAATTTATGTGTATATGTATACCTATATATATGTATATTTTTTCAATATACATAATATATATGTTAAGTATACATTGTCTAGGATTGATATATTTATTAGCTTTTATAAATATATCAGAGTATATATATACCTATATATATGTATATTTTTTTAATATATGTAATATATATGTAATATATACAGTCTAGGATTGATATTATATATTTAGCTTTTGCAGCTGTTGTGATGTGCAGGTGTATGCCTGGAGTGTACACCTGCATGTTGTGACAGTTTTTAACTCAGGATTTAGCTATGTATTGTCAGCTCTTGCAGCTCTCTAGGATGCACAGGTGTATGCCATGTGTGTACATCTGTAAGTCCTTGCGATCTGTATTCTGACTTAGGATTTTTATATATTTAGCTATTTTACCTGCTAGGCCATGCATGTCTAATGCACCTTGTGTGCCCAGTTCCTTCCCCTTTCTTTAGTTCTGGTGGGGGACCTGGGTGGACAGCGGCAGGCCCGGTCGTTCCCTCGTGGGGCCGTGGTGGGAGTGACCGTCAGGAAGCTTCCATTACGGTAATTATTTTCTCTTTTTGTACTAAATTTAGTTATATTTACGTTAACTTGATATTCATGTTTATTCATTCGTTGCTGTGGTCAGTGTTTGTGGCGTGTGGTTTTGTCTGTTTTTACCAGTATTTCACACTTTTTTCCCCGCATCAATACCCATTCTAGTTTTATTATCTGGGGTCTTTCAAAGTTTTTATTTTTTATTTGTATGTATTTGTTTGGTTTTATGAATGTTTGTTTATTTTTTGGTATCAGCTGTGTATTTTTAGTATTACAAATGTACTTTTGGTGTCATTATTGTACTTTTGGTGTCCTATGTATTTATTTATTTTTTTTTTGGTGGCTTGCTTTTACAAGTATATGTATTTTCTCATTTTTTAAATATTTCTTTTGGTTTTGTGAATATTTTCTTGGTTCTGTGAATATTTTGTTTTATGATTTTACAAGTATTTTAGGGATTTACGAATATTTTGGTTTTATTTATTTATTTTTTTTGGTTTTATGAATTTTTTACTTTTACGATTATTATTATTATTATTATTATTATTATTATTATTATTATTATTATTATTATTATTATTATTACGATTATTTTAGTTTTACAATTTTACGATTTTTTTGGATTCACGAATATTTTTATATCTTTACGGATATTTTTTTGGGTTTATGAATATTTTTTTTGGGTTACGATTATTTGTTTTAGTTTTATGATTTTACGATTTTTTTTACTTCCACGGATTTTTTGGGGGGTTTTACGTATATTTTTTTATTTTACGTATTTTTTTGGTTTACGTATTTTTTTTTTTGGTTTTACGTATTTTGCTTTTACGGATTTTTTTTCTTTTACGGATTTTTTTGGTTTAGGATTTACGGATATTTTTTTTTGGGTTTGCGGATGTGCGTATTTTTTTCCATTTGCGTATATACAATTTCTTGGGTTTACGTACATATAATGTTTTGGGTTTACGTAATTGTTTTTGCGTTTTGGTTTACATATATTTGAGTTTTTTGTTTGAAATGGTTCTTTTAAGGAACTGACTTTTATTAATTTTTTTGGTTGCTTTTTATTTATTCTTGTGTGTTTTTCTCTTGTTTTTTTTATTTAGTCTTCACTCTTATGTTTTGGTTTATTTTTCACTATTTTTTTGTTTAATTATTACTGAAGAGGGTATGAATTTTGGATATATTGGTTCCCTTTTTTTGGGTTTTACGTATATCTTTTATTTTACGTATTTTTTTGGTTTACGTATTTTTTTTTTTTGGTTTTACGTATTTTGCTTTTACGGATTTTTTTTCTTTTACGGATTTTTTTGGTTTAGGATTTACGGATATTTTTTTTTGGGTTTGCGGATGTGCGTATTTTTTTCCATTTGCGTATATACAATTTCTTGGGTTTACGTACATATAATGTTTTGGGTTTACGTAATTGTTTTTGCGTTTTGGTTTACATATATTTGAGTTTTTTGTTTGAAGTGGTTCTTTTAAGGAACTGACTTTTATTAATTTTTTTGGTTGCTTTTTATATATTCTTGTGTGTTTTTCTCTTGTTTTTTTATTTAGTCTTCACTCTTATATTTTGGTTTATTTTTCACTATTTTTTGGTTTAATTATTACTGAAGAGGGTATGAATTTTGGATATATTGGTTCCCTTTTTTTGGGTTTTACGTATATCTTTTATTTTACGTATTTTTTTGGTTTACGTATTTTTTTTTTTGGTTTTACGTATTTTGCTTTTATGGATTTTTTTTCTTTTACGGATTTTTTTGGTTTAGGATTTACGGATATTTTTTTTGGGTTTGCGGATGTGCGTATTTTTCACTATTTTTTGGTTTAATTATTACTGAAGCGGGTATGAATTTTGGATATATTGGTTCCCTTACGCACTGTTTAGTATTGGTTTAGTACATTTCTGCATAACCTAACCTAACCTGGCGACAATGAGTGAGGTGGCGCCTCATGACACCCTCGCCTGTGAGCGAATAATACCTTGCTTGAAAAAAAGGGGGGACCAGGAGCCACAGAGAGAGAGAGAGAGAGAGAGAGAGAGAGAGAGAGACTATGGGTGAAGGACTGTGTAATATATATTTTATTTATTTATTTTTCACTTTAGGTTAGTGAGTGTGTCTGTTCATCCAATCTGTGCAACTTAACCATCCATCCAGTCAGTGTCAGTCACACATCCAGTCTACTCACTGTCACCCATCCCATCACCCACTCACCCAGTCACTCACACATCCCATCACCCACACACCCATCTCATCACAGTGTAGGAAAATTCATAGGTAAGTGGCACAGACCGTTAAGAATCTAATTTAAATCACAAAGATACTCTGGCATTTGTCTGGAGACTGGCTAAGGATAAGCTAACAGATATTAACTATTAACTAACTGAGGATGTAGAGGTAATAGATGAGGGTAAGAACAATAGCAGGAGATATTGTAGTGGAGAGTTTTGGACAAGAAAGTGAGGAAGTGGTACCTGAACATGAGGGACGGCTGGAAAAAAGGAAGGAGAAAGAAGGAAGCCCTGTGGAGTGTGACGCAGAATAATATTAATAGCCTCATCTTGGGATTAATGTGATGAGCTACAAGTAGAGAACATTGAACAAAATAGATAACTTATGGAAAAGATCAAATAAGAAAGGAGTGATGTTTTTAGTTAAGGAAAGATTCAAAATGGCTGGATACAAAGTGGTGATGGACTAGCAGATGCATTAATAATTAGAGTCCAAAATATACCAGGCAAAAAGACGATTCAAAGTAAGTGACATACCAAACAATTAATTAGTGAAATCAGTCTTTGTTGACTCTTCCAAAGCCTTTCAGTTTGTCGACCTCAGTATACTGTTAGGAAAAAGAGCGATATTAAGACATGAGGTATAAGCACTCCTGATTCAAAGGCTATTTGACTGATAGTGTGTGTGTCCTAAATTTGTTTTCTTATCGTATGACATAATTATAGTTTTAGATCCTCATCAGTCACTGCTACACTACATCTTGCAACCAGTATTTGGAGAACACAATGAGAATAATTGAGGGTGGTTGCATCACCCTCAATCACGATCTACAAAACTCAAACGATGACCAAGTAAGTGCTCAAGTAATGTTCAGTGAAGTAATGTTCAGTGTGTGTGTGTGTGTGTGTGTGTGCAGGAGTGGTCTTGCGATCATGTGCATTGTGTGTTTTTCATTATTATTATTACTATTATTATTATTACTATTATTGTTATTATTATCATTATTATTATTATTAGTAGTAGTAGTAATAGTAATATTGTATCACGGTATTTTATAATAGAGCCTCAACTTATACTAGTCTTGCCTGAAAATCTCTCGTTTTCTATCATTCTCCCATCCTGCAGGCCTGAGCCCAGACCGAGACCCAGAGACATGTAAACAAACGCAGTCAGACTTGATATACGGGTGAATTTGTTGCTTTTTAGAGGGGCAATGGATCTGTACATGCGTGAGGTGGCGAGGGGCGTGGCCAGGGGGCGGCTAGCAGCGTGTGCCACCAGGGAAAAGTGTATGAACATAAAAAAAGGCGCCTGTCAAGAAAGGTGAGGCCGGCTGCAGCTTTTCATTTTCATTTATTTGTTTCCATCAGGTTAGGTTTATATTAATTCAGTTAGGTTAGGTTAAGTCTCTCTCTCTCTCTCTCTCTCTCTCTCTCTCTCTCTCTCTCTCTCTCTCTCTCTCTCTCTCTCTCTCTCTCTCTCTCTCTCTCTCTCTCTCTCTCATTAAAATTAACTTAATAATAACCCCTTCTGTCCCATGTTAATATTTCTCTCTCTCTCTCTCTCTCTCTCTCTCTCTCTCTCTCTCTCTCTCTCTCTCTCTCTCTCTCTCTCTCTCTCTCTCTCTCTCTCTCTCTCCTCTCTCTCTCTCTCTCTCTCTCTCTCTCTCTCTCTCTCTCTGATGCAGGCACAGATGCAGGGTGGTGAGGCAGTGTTCATCCCAGGGGCACACCACACAGGGTCAGCAACACAGGTGGTGATGGAGAGGCACCTGTGGGACGCCCAGGGGAACACCAAACACGACCTTGACAGACAGAAGAGTGAGTGTTGCCTTGAGAAAACTAGAATGATAGAGAGACATGAATATACAAAAATGTGTGTGTGTGTGTGTGTGTATGTATGTGTGTAATTTTTCTATGCAGTCAAAATAGTTAGCCAGTGTTCTGTTTTCTTGGGCTGTAGACTGTGTACAACAAACTTACATATTTAAAAGACAAATTTTCCTTTTTTTGCAGGTTTATTGGTGAAGTGTGAAAGAGGAGGAAGGAACAATGATATTCGACCAGCTGTGGCATCTGGGGCCTTCACTTGACTGGGACAGCTGTGTTTACAATGGATGCAGCGAGAGACTGGCCTGTGTGTCTGTCTGTACATCCGTAAGCATACCTGTCCTCGTAAACTCTGACACACACACACACGCGCGCACACAAACAAGAAACTTCACCAAAACACTTTTCCTCGCAGTGACGGAAGCATTTGTCCGTCTGTACGATGCTGGGCTGGTGTACCGCAAGGAGGCTCTCGTCAACTGGTGCTGCAGCCTTCAGTCGGCCATCTTGGACATTGAAGTGGACCACCTGCGCCTGACAGGACCCACGGAGCTGGCAGTCCCGGGGTACAGCAAACCGGTCAGCTTCGGAAAGATGTGGGACTTCCCTTACAGACTGGCAGACTCAGGTAGGTGGTGAAGGGGTAACTAAACAGGTGTACTTACTTAATTAGGTAATAGAGGAGGGACTTCACTTCCTCCAAGACTATTTGCAAAGGCCACAGAGATACCTAGCTGGGTTCTCAAGATTAATAATGTAGAAATGTTGTTAATCTATCAGTAGAACCATTAAAACATTCTTGAAAACCCGTATTATTTCATCACGAGTATTTTTCAATGCCACAGAGATACCTAGCTGGGTTCTCAAGATTAATAATGTAGAAATGTTGTTAATCCATCAGTAGAACCATTAAAACATTCTTGAAAACCCGTATTATTTCATCACGAGTATTTTTCAAGGCCACAGAGATACCTAGCTGGGTTCTCAAGAGTGTTTCTCCTGTTAATAATATAGAAATGTTGTTAATCTGTCACTAAAACTTTAAAAACCCCCCACAGGGTTTCCTGAGGTTTGAGGCGTGGGGGGCAGTGCCGTCGGCCCTGTCGGCACTGGGGCTGTACAGAGGGTGCCACGCCCACCCCATGACGGTGCCTCACTGCAGCAGGACGCAGGATGTCAATGAGCCCGTGCTGAGGCCCCAGTGGTGAGCAGATGGTGATGCTGTTGACGATAGTGGCATATTGAGTATTATAATTAGCCCTAAACACTTGCTTGCTTGCTTTCATGTCTACACAGGTTCGTTCGGTGCAAGGAGTCGGCACAGGAGGCGTCCGAGGCTGTGCAGAGCGGCCGTCTGAACCTGGTGCCACAGCTGCACAGGAGGGCTTGGCATAGCTGGCTGGACAACATCACAGACTGGTGTGTCTCCCAGCAACTCTGGTGGGGCCACAGAATGCCAGTGTACCACATCACTGCAGCAGATGGCGAGGAGGTGTGGGTGGCGGCTACTCGGAGGAGGATGCAAGACGGAAGGCTGTGGAGAAGGAAGGTGTGTGTGTGTGTGTGTGTTTACCTAGTGTTAGTGTGGATGGTCTGATATATGAGAGAAATTTTACTTTTTTATTGTTTTTCCTTGAGTTGATGTACTTTGTGTTGTATCTCCTAGTGTGTTCCTATTATCAGTATTACATTGGGGTAAAGCTGTACCAAATTGTTGTTTTTCCCTACAGTTGAGATGCAGTCCTTGTCTGTATCACCTTTATTAACCTACTCTGGGTTCCCTTCTATATTTCTGTGAGGGAAAACTGCATTATTTTATACCATTCAAGTGTGTGTGTGTGTGTGTGTTTGTGTGTCTGTCTGTCTGTCTGATTTTATTCTAATTGGATGACCTGACTTGACCTGAATATAAGGAGGAGGAGGAGGAGGAGGTAGAAGAAGAAAAGAAGAGAAGGAAGAGGAAGATAAAGAGAAAGTGTGTGTGTGTGTGTGTGTGTGCGCAAACCCTCATTAAAATAATAAACTTCATGTAGCAATAGATGAATGAAAGTCTTGACGGTTACGTTAATAATCGCAACTTTCCGTCTTCACCCTGTGCTCCTCCCCAGGCACACCCTTGACCTCCATGTCCACCCAGCAGGAGGAAGATCTGGACACCTGGTTCTCCTCTGGTCCCTCCCTTTGCCTCGCTGGGCTGGCCGGGTCAGGGGAGGGGAGAGACCATGCCTGACCTTGCTCGCTTCTACGCAACGACCTTGAAGACGGGTCACGGCATCCTCTTCTGGGTGGCTCAGGTGGTCATGCCGGGACTCAACTTGACGGGGAGGCTTTCCTTTGAGGTGAGGTCATCTGGGTCTTGGTCTCCTGGTCATGTCCTTTGTTATTAATCTTGTTTTTGTTCCTTTGTCTTATGTATTATCACAAACTCCGGTAACTAATTGTAGGCGTGTAATTAGTCCATATATTCATTGGTATATAACTAAAATATCTGTTAATACTGTAAACTCTAGCATTACTAATCGTTTGATAAAAAGATGGAGATTTCAGAAGGCTAATAATGTTTATAGATGGCGATAGACTGAAAGAATTGAATGCCTGCTTGTTACCTCTCCTTCCTCTTATGTAACGTGATATTAATTGTTACCAGTATTGTCTGTGTTATATCACCTGTGTTATATGACCCTCCCTCCCCAGACTACTACTGTATGGCCTCCTGGGTGATGGTGGCGGCCGCAAGACGTCCAAGTCCTGGGGCAGTGTGATAGACCCCCTGGATGTCGTCAGTGGGGCGTCCCTGGAGGTGTGTGACTTGCTGGTGCTGTGTGTTCTCTACTGGTGTTCATTGGCTGTGGTGAGCAGTACCTTGACACCAGGTGATACATGAATATTTGTTAAAGCCTCTTACCAAGTGTATTTTTTTGAAGGAATGATGTAAAGAGAGAGAGAGAGAGATTTTTGAAGGAGCTAAAGAGAGAGAGAGAATTTTTGAAGGAACTAAAGAGAGAGAGAGAATTTTTTAAGGAGCACTAAAGAGAGAGAGAGAATTTTTGAAGGAGCTAAAGAGAGAGAGAGAATTTTTGAAGGAGCTAAAGAGAGAGAGAGAATTTTTGAAGGAGCTAAAGAGAGAGAGAGAATTTTTGAAGGAGCTAAAGAGAGAGAGAGAATTTTTGAAGGAGCTAAAGAGAGAGAGAGAATTTTTGAAGGAGCTAAAGAGAGAGAGAGAACTTTTGAAGGAGCACTAAAGAGAGAGAGAGATTTTTAGATATGATGTCAAAAATTGTGTTTATAATTCTGTTTTCTCTCTTTTTTCCTTCTTTTCATCTCTTCTCTTTTCTTCCTTTCCCTCTTCTCTACTTCAATTTTCCTGTTCATCTGTGTTCTCTGTTTTTCATCACATTTCATCCCTTCCCTCCTCCCTCACACCCTTTTACCCTCTCACCACCCACTCATGCCCTCAGGTACTGTGCGAGAGGGTGGAGGGGACCCTGAACGCGGAAGAGGTACTCGCTGGTCTCGTATGAAGTCCCCCACAGGCATCCCAGAGTGTGGAGCTGATGCCCTTTGGTCCACCCTGTGCTCCACCAGCTTCAGGAGTCAGTGTGGCATAGATATATGTGGATGACTGTGGTGTCTTGTCTTGTGTGGAGTTACAAGGTTGGTGTATGGATGGGTAAATGAAGTAGAGATAAGATTTTAATTAGTGGTTTTGTAAGGTTGGGTAGGAGTGCTTCTCGTCTCCATCAATGGCTGACGTGTTGTGTGCTGACTGAATGAGGCTGAAAATTGTGTGTTTTGGTATATGTAGGAGATAAGATTTTAATTAGTGGTTTTGTAAGGTTGGGTAGGAGTGCTGTTTGTCTTCATCAATGGCTGACGTGTTGTGTGCTGACTGAATGAGGCTGAAAATTGTGTGTTTTGGTATATGTAGGAGATAAGATTTTAATTAGTGGTTTTGTAAGGTTAGGTAGGAGTGCTTCTCGTCTCCATCAAGGGCTAAGGTGTTGTGTGTTGAGTGAGTGAGGGTGAAAGTTGTGTGCCTTGTCTTGGTACATGTAAGAGATAAGATTTTAATTAGTGCTCTTGTAAGGTTAAGACAGTAGTGTTTCTCTTTCCCAACAAAGGTTAAGGTGTTGAAAGATTGTTGTGCGTGAGAGTAACAGTGAAAGTTGTGTTCCTTGTCTTGGTACATGTAAGAGATAAGCTATAATAAGTGTATTTGTAAGGTTAAGGCAGCAGTGCTTCTCTTCCCCAACAAAGGTTAAGGTGTTGAAAGAGTGTTGTGAGTGAGTGTGAGGTGGGTGTGAAAGCTGTGTGCCTTGCCTTGCTATGCGTTTGTATATTTCTCATAGCACTTCCCTGCCAGACCACCTGTGTGTGTGTGTGTGTGTGTGTGTGTGTGTGTGTGTGTGTGTGTGTTATATATAAAATGTAAATAAATAACTACATTTCTCGACTGATGGGAGAAACACACTTTTAAAAGGCTCTATTTGAAGTGGCACAGGTTTTTAAGGATGTTTTTTATGGTTTTAGTGACAAATTAACAACATTCCTACATTACTAACAGGAGAAACACTCACGAAAACCTCTTCTAATCATCTTTGTGGCCTTTGGAATCAATCGTGAGAGAGAGAGAGAGAGAAAGAGAGAGCTAAACCAATTCAACTTGATATGAGACAAAATCTAATTATCTTCCATTCCCACAGAACCGTCACCCCAAACAATGAGTGGTGGAGGGTGCGTTCTGCATTGACAGCTGGCATGAGCGGTGACAGGAGGTGTGTGAGGCGCATGACAGCTGTAGTGACAAGTTCATGCTGGCAGTGGTGCAATATTCCCTCAACACACTCATTCACTTTGACGGCTTGGAAACCACAGTGCCTTCAGATTTGTGGAGAAGTTTGTGTGTGTGTGTGTGTGTGTGTGTGTGTTTGATAGTTATATTAGTTGTTTAAATCATGCTGGGCTAATATCTATCTCTCTATCAATGTGTGTGTGTGTGTGTGTGTGTTGACCTATTTGCATGAAACAGGGGAAGAGGGAAGAGGAGGAGAGAAGAGGGGTGCTTGGGAGATGAAAATGTATGTATGTATGTATGTATGTATGTATTAATATTTTCCCTATCATATACAAAAACACCCTTGAAATCCTATATATAGAACTTGCCATAGAACACACTCACTCTCTCCCACGTGCCCACTCCCTCTCTCCCACCCTCTCACCTCCCACACACCTGTATACCGCGTCCTGCAGCCTCAATGCACTCACCTCTCCTTTTCCAGCCATGGGTGCCTTGCCTCCTCGCACCACCACCACAAGCACCACCACTCCTGCCATCACCTACGAGGGGGAGAGACTGTGATGTGGCTGCAGGTGGATAGGTGAGGCATTGTTCTGGTGTTGGTGTGTGGTGTTGCATTACCTTGAAGTCCACAGGCCTTCCACAGCCTTCCCACTGGTCTCCTTGTCCTGTCCTCCTCCACACACCATCCACAGGCCTTCCACAGCCTTCCCACTGGTCTCCTTGTCCTGTCCTCCTCCACACAGCATCCACAGGCCTTCCACAGCCTTCCCACTGGTCTCCTTGTCCTGTCCTCCTCCACACAGCATCCACAGGCCTTCCACAGCCTTCCCACTGGTCTCCTTGTCCTGTCCTCCTCCACACACCATCCACAGGCCTTCCACAGCCTTCCCACTGGTCTCCTTGTCCTGTCCTCCTCCACACAGCATCCACAGGCCTTCCACAGCCTTCCCACTGGTCTCCTTGTCCTGTCCTCCTCCACACAGCATCCACAGGCCTTCCACAGCCTTCCCACTGGTCTCCTTGTCCTGTCCTCCTCCACACAGCATCCACAGGCCTTCCACAGCCTTCCCACTGGTCTCCTTGTCCTGTCCTCCTCCACACACCATCCACAGGCCTTCCACAGCCTTCCCACTGGTCTCCTTGTCCTGTCCTCCTCCACACAGCATCCACAGGCCTTCCACAGCCTTCCCACTGGTCTCCTTGTCCTGTCCTCCTCCACACAGCATCCACAGGCCTTCCACAGCCTTCTCACTGGTCTCCTTGTCCTGTCCTCCTCCACACAGCATCCACAGGGCTTCCACAGCCTTCCCACTGGTCTCCTTGTCCTGTCCTCCTCCACACAGCATCCACAGGCCTTCCACAGCCTTCCCACTGGTCTCCTTGTCCTGTCCTCCTCCACACAGCATCCACAGGCCTTCCACAGCCTTCCCACTGGTCTCCTTGTCCTGTCCTCCTCCACACAGCATCCACAGGCCTTCCACAGCCTTCCCACTGGTCTCCTTGTCCTGTCCTCCTCCACACAGCATCCACAGGCCTTCCACAGCCTTCTCACTGGTCTCCTTGTCCTGTCCTCCACACAGCATCCACAGGCCTTCCACAGCCTTCCCACTGGTCTGCTTGTCCTGTCCTCCTCCACACAGCATCCACAGGCCTTCCACAGCCTTCCCACTGGTCTGCTTGTCCTGTCCTCCTCCACACACCATCCACAGGCCTTCCACAGCCTTCCCACTGGTCTCCTTGTCCTGTCCTCCTCCACACAGCATCCACAGGGCTTCCACAGCCTTCCCACTGGTCTCCTTGTCCTGTCCTCCTCCACACAGCATCCACAGGCCTTCCACAGCATTCCCACTGGTCTGCTTGTCCTGTCCTCCTCCACACACCATCCACAGGCCTAACCTAACCAACCTAACCTAACGTAACCTAGCCTAACCTAACTTAACCTAACTTAACCTAACCTAACCTTACACCCACAGGTTCGGAGGCCTCCAGATAGCCGCCCAGAGTGAAGCTTGTGGTATAGAGGGACAGCTGCTGATTATCAAGCTTATGGAGTGACTGGAGGAAAGTGGGAGGAGCCTGGAGGGAGTGGTGGAGGTACAGTACTTGGAGAAAATCCCTCCACCATGATGACTGGGTGTCTGCTGTACAGGCCACCAACCAATGGTGAGAGAGGGAGGGAGACTGGCTAATGGTGGATGTGAGAGAGAGAGAGAGAGAGAGAGAGAGAGAGAGAGAGAGAGAGAGAGAGAGTCTTGATAAATAATATTGGGCACAGGCTTCACCACTGGGTCGACTGTGAGGGCTGCGTTCTTCTGCTAGGGAAGTATTGGCTGGTTGGTGGCCGCGGCTGTTCACGCACTCGCTCTTGCTGTGGCTGGCATGCTGTTCTGTCCTCTCTTGTTCCAGGAATTGCTGTCTGAGGTGTGTGTGTGTGTGTGTGTATGTGTGTGTGTGTGTAGAAGCCATCATGATCAACCACAGCAGGTGATAATGATGGTTCCTGCTTTCATCGTCATCGGGGCTAGCCAGACCAACCTGGGGCTGTACTGGGGTGACGCTGTATGCCTCAGGTGTATCTGGAAGGCTGGGATAGTGAGAAGGTAACAATTAAAAAGGACTAGTGTACACTTAAACCATTACAAACACTATGTAATGCTGGTATACACACACAAACACTGGTATACACTTAGAGACATATATAAACACTTGCTAAGGTTTGTATACTCTTAGAAAAACACATATAAACTCTTAATAAGTCTAGTAAACACACAAACTTGTATACAAACACTAGTATATACTTAGAGACACGTCCAAACCTTTGCTAAGTCTGATATAAACATATAAACTCATAAGAGATGCTGGTATATGCTTGGAAATCTATACACACATTAGGTAAGACTAGTATACACAAATCTATACATATATTAGGAATTTATTGAATGATTGAGATGATACGTACTCTCTCTCTCTCTCTCTCTCTCTCTCTCTCTCTCTCTCTCTCTCTCTCTCTCTCTCTCTCTTTCTCTTTCTCTTTCTCTCATATCCTTTGTCTATCTCAAATTTTCTCTTTTAATCCCTCCCTCTCTGTCTGTCTGTCTGTCTGTCTGTCCCACACCTCAATACACCCTTCCTGTCTTCATATACCTTAGTACACCCTTCCTGTCTGCCCCTGGACCTTAATACACCCTGTATCACCCTTGCATCTCATTAAACTATCCCTATTTCTCCACCTCAATAAACCCTGTCTAATTTCCCTGTCTAGCTGTTTGTCTCATCTTATTACACCCTGTCTCTCCCTGCTTCTTGTTGCACCCTTCCTTTCCCCTACTCCTCAATACTCCCTTCCCACCCTGTGTCATGTGTATATATTTAAGTATTTATATTCATTTGTGGCATTCTTCATGTGTTTTTGGGGTGTTTTGAGTGTGTTTGGGTGTGTTTTGGGGTGTTTTGGTCAGTTTTGGGTGTGTTTTGGGGTGTTTTGGGTGTGTTTTGGGGTGTTTGGGTCAGTTTTGGGTGTGTTTGGGTGTGTTTTGGGGTGTTTTGGGGTGTTTTGGGTGTGTTTTGGGTGTGTTTGGGTGTGTTTTGGGGTGTTTGGGTCAGTTTTGGGTGTGTTTGGGTGTATTTTGGGGTGTTTTGGGTGTGTTTTGGGTGTGTTTGGGTGTGTTTTGGGGTGTTTTGGATGTGTTTGGGTGTGTTTTGGGTGTGTTTGGGTGTGTTTTAGGTGTGTTTGGGTGTGTTTTTGGGTGTTTTGGTCAGTTTTGGGTGTGTTTGGGTGTGTTTTTGGGTGTTTTGGTCAGTTTTGGGTGTGTTTGGGTGTGTTTTTGGGCGTTTTGGTCAGTTTTGAGTGTGTTTGGGTGTGTTTTGGGGTGTTTTCGTCAGTTTTGGATGAGTTTGGGTGTGTTTTGGGATGTTTTACGTGTTTTTTTTTGGTATTTTAAAGGAGTTTGGGTGTGTTTTGGGTGGCTACGGGTGTGCTGTGGGTGGATAAGGCTGTTTCTGGGTGTTTAAGTGGGTGTGGATGCGTTTTGGGGTGTTTTGGATGTGTTTTGAGGTGTAGAGAGATAGACGTGATGTGTGCAAGGTGTCTCAGTCCCTGGATGGGTGTAGCAGTACGTGGTGGTGCTGTCTGGGTCTCGTGGTGTGTAGTGCATGGGAAGGAACAGATAATTTAGGGCAGTTTTTCATATTTAATTATTTTGTTTATTAATTTATTTACTATTATCATTATTTTTTATTGTTTTTAATTAAAGGGGGGTTAATTTTTACGCTCATCGTTTGTGTTCGGGAGTGGTTAGTGCTATTGACAAAAAAAGGGAGATCGTTTTATTTTTTAGTGTGGAAATTGTCGCAGTTGTCAGGTGTTGATTGGTGTTGAGAGTCGCAGGTCCCGTCTCGCCCTCTGTCATAAAATAAACAATAAAGGGTTGATTTTCACTGATAGTTTATTTCCTTTAACGTAAGTATGTAATTATATAGTTTTATCTGTGTCTCCTGATGGTATGGCACTTTTGGCTAATATTTAACTAATTATATTCATGTCATTATCTGAATAACTAATAACAATTCACTATCCTGCATGTACTGTCAAGTCTATCGAAACATCAGCACGTCAATAAATACATAAATACATAATAATATATAATACAGAACAAATTATGAATGAAAAGAAAAAAGAATGATAAATGAAATGCGGTGATAATATACATAGCGTGGTGCAGAGCGTACGATAATGTGGTGCAGAGCGTACGGTAATGTGGTGCAGAGCGTACGATAATGTGGTGCAGAGCGTACGATAATGTGGTGCAGAGCGTACGGTAATGTGGTGCAGAGCGTACGATAATGTGGTGCAGAGCGTACGATAATGTGGTGCAGAGCGTACGTTAAATCTGTGGTAGACCCAAGCTGTATAGATTAATTTAAAGAGTCTACCTGAATTCTTCCATGACAATTAAACATTTGGTAATAACACAATCTTTTTCAATGACTTCACACAAGGTCATAGAATAGATGAAGAATTGTCAATGTAAACACCGCAGGGTTCATTTCAAATTTGGCGGTTGTGTGTTTAAACAACTGTCCCAGTCTCCACTAACTTGACTGGCGTTGAACCAAGGTTTAGAAGGTTTAGGAGGATAAAAAGAGTGAGGAATGTACGTCTCCATGCCAGACACTATCACCTCTGTTATGCGCTCAGCACACAAAGACGGCTCTCTGACACGGAAGCAGTAGTCATTCCAAGGAAAACCACCAAAATACCTCCTCAAAACACACCAAAACATCTTCAAAACACCTTCAAAACACACCAAAACACCTTCAAAACACACCAAAACACCCTCAAAACACACCAAAACACACCAAAACACCTTCAAAACACACCAAAACACACCAAAACACCTTCAAAACACACCAAAACACACCAAAACACCTTCAAAACACACCAAAACACACCAAAACACACGCCAGGGGCACCTTCACTTAGGGGGATCCTGAGGAGGGACTGGAACGATAGAACAAGATAAAGATATGAGATTGTGATCGCAGGAGCCCAACGGAGAAGAAAGGGTGACAGCATAAGCAGAAGGATTAGAGGTCAGGAAAAGGTCAAGGATGTTGGGCGTATCTCCAAGACGGTCAGGAATACGAGTAGGGTGTTGCACCAATTGCTCTAGGTGATGGAGGATAGCAAAGTTGTAGGCTAGTTCACCAGGATGGTCAGTGAAGGGAGAGGAAAGCCAAAGCTGGTGGTGAACACTGAAGTCACCAAGAAGGGAAGAGGGTCAGAATGTGCTCCACTTTGGAAGTTAAGTAGTCAAACAATTTCTTATAGTCAGAGGAGTTACGTGAGAGGTATACACCACAGATAAATTTAGTAGTAGTAGTAGTAGTAGTAGTAGTAGTAGTAGTAGAGAAAGAGAGGAACTAATGGAATAAGAAGAGGAGGAGGAAGAAGAAGAGGAGGAGCAGGAGGAAGAGAAGGAGGCGGAGGAGGAAGAGGAGGTTATTGTTGTTTGTTCCTCCTCCTCCTCCTCCTCCTCCTCCTCTTTCTCCTCCTCTTTTCTTCCTCCTCTTCCTCTTCTTTTTCTTCTTCCTTCTCCTCTTCCTCCTCTTCCTTCTCTTCTTTTCGTTATCTCTCTCTCTCTCTCTCTCTCTCTCTCTCTCTCTCTCTCTCTCTCTCTCTCTCTCTAGCAATCCCTGTAATGTCAATAAGGTCTATATAAACACGTAAATTTGTAAGATTTTCGACCCTACTGTTTGTAAACAAGGGAGATAAAAGAGAACGGCGGCTGTCTTGCATTAGAGAAAACGAAGAATTTTAACATAAACTAAAAAAATAATTGAATTAATCTTCCAATACTATTTTAGACAGTTTTTAGGACAGTGTAAGAGTCTCTTCTATTTTATCAATTATTTTGTGTTGTTTTGTACTATTAATTATCAGTTTTTAGTGCAAGAAAGTTAAAGAAAAGAGGAAAAAAATACTTTATATAGGTAAAGACAATATGGTCGCTATTAACATGCATGTTTGGAAGACTTTCGACCCTATGATTTCCAAGGAGTGGGCGGCGGCCATCTTGAAAATTGAAGTACTAGAGAAAACAAAATATTTTAACGCAAACTAAAGAGAAATTGAATTGATCTTGCTATTAATAATTTATGATAGTTTTGCGAGTGTTAACATTTACTGTTATATGAATCGACTATAATTATTTATTGGCGATATATATATATATATATATATATATATATATATATATATATATATATATATATATATATATATATATATATATATATATATATATATATATATATATATATATATATATATATATATATATATATATATATATATATATATATATATATATATATATATAATAGCCTTTCTACTACTATTAATTATTTCGTAATTATGTATCTTTTCTTGAGAGAGAGAGAGAGAGAGAGAGAGAGAGAGAGAGAGAGAGAGAGAGAGAGAGAGAGAGAGAGAGAGAGTGTGGGAGTTTGCGGTGTTAAATAGTTATTACAAAATGTACGACGATTTTTTTGTTTATGTTCATATATATATTTTTTTTTGGTCAATTTTGTTTATTTTTCTTTGTTTATCATTATTTATTTCTTTTTTCAATTTATTTATTTATTTATTTATTTATTTATTTTATTTTTATTTATATATATATATTTTTTGAGAGAGAGAAAGAGAGAGAGAGAGAGAGAGAGAGAGAGAGAGAGAGAGAGAGAGAGAGAGAGAGAGAGAGAGAGAGAGAGAAATTCTTCTTCTCTTCTTCCTCCTCCTCTTCCTTCTAATTTCTCTCCCCCATCCTTCTGCATAAGTAATAGTAGTAGTAGTAGTAGTAGTGCTATAAATGACAGATAGATAGTACTTTGAATAGTACATATATAAATAATTGTTTATTCTTAAATTTACTTGAGAACCCTAAAATATCATAAATTTACGTTTTCCTTAAGTATTTCTCGTGTTCGTAATATAGAAATGTTGTTAATGTCACTTCTACCTTATGACAACAATTACAACTTGTTAATGTGTGTGAGAGAGAGAGAGAGAGAGAGAGAGAGAGAGAGAGAGAGAGAGAGAGAGAGAGAGAGAGAATCTTCCTCCTCTTCCGCTCCCCTTCCTCCTCCTCCTCCTCCCTCCTGCAACATACTATTACTATTACTATTACTATTATAACCTCTCTGTGTGCATTTGAAGGCTTTATCAAACTAATGAACCCTCCATTTTTTTCTTTTTTTTATATAATACGAGTGTAAATATTTTGCATGGTGGTTTCACAATACCGCAGTGCTATTGAAAAAATATTATGATGTTTTTTGAGTGGCGAACAGTCGTTGGTTTTTTTTGTTAATTGAATGAGTGAAAGAGTCTGATTCTTTATGTACGTGTGTATGGCTGTATGTGTGTGTGTGTGTACAGGTCTTATATAGTGCCACAGTGCCATAAGTGCCAATAGAACCGTGAACTACTTAATTTTCCTCCGTCTTGGGGCTGTTAAGGGTGTATGGGTGTGTGTGTATGGCTGTATATGTGTGTGTGTGTGTGTGTATGTGTGTACAGGCCTTCTCTAGTGCCACAGTGCCATAAGTGCCATGGTGCCAATAGAACCGTATACTTCTTAATTTTCCTCCGTCTTGGGGCTGTTAAGGGTGTATGGGTGTGTGTGTATGGCTTTGTATAGTATATATACGTGTGTGTATGTGTGTGTGTGTGTGTGTACAGGCCTTCTCTAGTGCCACAGTGCCATAAGTGCCATGGTGCCAATAGAACCGTATACTTCTTAATTTTCCTCCGTCTTGGGGCTGTTAAGGGTGTATGGGTGTGTGTGTATGGCTTTGTATAGTGTATGTGTGTGTGTGTGTATGAGTAGGGTGCCTTGTACAGTGCCAGTGGTCTCTAAATGTAAAATCGGGTTTGCAGACATTCCTTGCGCTGGAGACTGTACAATATTTCCCTTCGCTGTTTTAGAGGTGCTGGTGGTTCGTGTATGGGTGTGTGCAGGTGTGTATTAGGTGTATAAGGTGTGTGAGTGCGTACAGTGCCACATAGAGCCTTACAGTGCCAGACCAGGGGAGTTAAACAAATCTGGCATCTTCCTAGCTGACGTCATGGCGCGCGCAGCTACTCGGTTCATTTCAGTGATCGAAAAGTGTAATAGGGAATCTTGTCTCCCAGCCTGCAGCCTGCCCTAGCCTGACCCGCCAGACATGTGCCCCAGGCCTTCCCCTAGCCTGTAGAGCCATGTAAGCCTGCAGGTCAAGGTCAGGTCAAACGCAACAGGCCGTAACGTGAAAGATGAAGAGATTTACGAAGACTGTGTTTGATGGGCTCAGGTCCTCCGTGCACCCCACCAACAAACAAGAAGTTGAGGAAATACAAATATTTGAGACGCTGCAAGCTGATGCCTTCCAGATCGCGAAGGTAATAGTCACACCTGCTCACCCTGCACGTATCAGCCTGATAGTCCAAGATAGTAGTGAGATACAATGACATTAGTGGTTCTTCAATGTCCGCCTCCCTCTCTCCCTCTCTCTCTCTCTCTCTCCCCTCCGCTGCCTGTCACCAACTTGGCCCTCTCTTCATTCGTTTTTTTCAGTTTTCTTATCTCCTGCGCTTATTGTTACCGCCATACTGCGTGTATAGATAGTTTATACGCCCATACATCTGCCATGAATGTATTACCGTGATAGTCCAAGCTGTCAGTGAGATAGTCTGATAGTACGTGTTCGGACCCCTCCTCTCCCATCATCCGACCCCAAACATCCGCCTTGTCGCTAACATTTTTGCTTATTTCTTCCCTGCTACGCTTATTTATACATCTATACTGCGTCCATACATAGATTATACATTGATACATGTACCCTGACTTTCTGTGCATGTAAAAATGTGTCTATAATAGGAAAAATAACAAGATAATCTTTCCATATTTTTCCTTCCTTTCCCCGCCTCCTCCCCAAAACATCGGTGCCATTCTTTTTTTTTTTTCCTTGTTTCTCCTCATTCACGCCCATCCGCACGCCCACACGACGCCCATAGGTGGATTATTCATTTATACATCTACTATTCACATCCCAGCCCGATAGTCCTAGTATGTAGTTAAATAAGATAGTTTGTGTTAGTCAGCGTCACCTGTGCTTGCCTCTCCATCCTCCCCCCTCTCTCTCTCTCTCTGTGATCCCAGACTGACAATATTAACCTTTATGCTAATTTCTCCTCTCCTACGCTTATTTATACGCCCATATACTGACCATACATAGTTCATACATACATACATTTACTATTCATGTCTCAGTTTAATAGTCCAAGCCTGTCATGAAATAGTATTGGTTAGATCGTGTCATCTCCGTCCTCTCATCAGGCGGACTCTCGTTATAATTTTTGCTAGTTTCTCCTCATCAGCGCTTATCCATAGTTCCATACCGCGTCCATATATAGGTTATATATCCATACATCTACCCTCTATCCCACTACCTGTAGATATTTAGCAGTAGTGAGAAAAATGCAAGTTAACTGTGCCCACTTCACCCTGCCAAAACATTGCTTTCAAATTTGCTTTTTTTAATTTTTTTTTTTAATTTCTCCGTACATAAGGGGAATGACATGTCCTATAGAATACCCATACATAGAAAATGCATGTATATATTTGTCATGTGCCTCTGTATATATAGATTTGTACTTGTAATGATAAAAGTATGAATGTATGCTTTGGCTCTGGGAGGTGAATGAATCTTCAGATTGTTTTCTTAATTTCTTGATGTCACTGTACCACAGCACTGTACCCTATGGTGCTAATGGTGCAGGAAGGCCTTGTCTACCTTCACCATAAGCCACTGTACCATGCGTCACTGTACCTTGAAACTGTACCCCAAAAAAATTAACCTAACTGGTCCTCATCTGAAAATATCGTTTTTTTTTTTTTTGTGTGCTTAATATTTCAGTGTTACAGTACCACAGCACTGTACCCTATGGTGCTAATGGTGCAGAAAGGCCTTGTCTACCTGCACCATAAGCCACTGTAGCATGCGTCACTGTACCTTGAAACTGTACCCCAAAAAAATTAACCTAACTGGTCCTCATCTGAAAATATCGTTTTTTTTTTTTTTGTGTGCTTAATATTTCAGTGTTACAGTACCACAGCACTGTACCCTATGGTGCTAATGGTGCAGAAAGGCCTTGTCTACCTGCACCATAAGCCACTGTAGCATGCGTCACTGTACCTTGAAACTGTACCCCAAAAACATAACCTAACCGTGATGTTCCGAGACCTCGTAAACGATTTCCGAGAGTGGTGGATGAACTTGCAAGATTCCCACTGTTGGTGTACCATGTCAGTGTACATTGTGGTGTTAATGGTGCAGCAGAAGGGCTTGGCAGTGTACCACGTGCCATAGTACCTCAAAAACACCTGTAAGACTATTTTTTTTCTTGTTTTCTTTTGATATATTTGTTTATTTATTTATTTATTGCGTTTTTTTTTTATCTAATTTTTTGGTTAGGTTCGGAATCCTGAATCTTGCGTTTTTTTTTCTATTTCTTTTTGTTATTTTATTTATTTATTTTGATATAATTTGGTTTGGTTAGGTTAGGTCGGCTGAGTTAGGTTAGGTTAGCTTCAGTTCATCAAAATTAGGTCAGGTTAGGTTACGTCAGGTCAGGTTACTCTAGAATAAGTTAGGTTAGGTTAGGTTACGTTAGGTTAGGTTAAGTTAGGTTAGGTTAAGTTAGCTTACATTAGGTTAGGTCAGGTCAAGTTAGGTTAGGTTAAGTTACGTTAGGTTAGGTTACGTTAGGTTAGGTTAAGTTAGGTTAGGTTAGGTTAGGTTAGGTTAGGTTAAGTTACGTTAGGTTAGGTTACGTTAGGTTAGGTTAAGTTAGGTTAGGTTAAGTTAGGTCAGGTCAGGTTAGGTTTAGTTTAATTTTGCTTAGGTCAGGTCAGAGCAGGTTAGGCAGAAATTGATATTAATTTGACTATTTTAGCTTTTACTACATAATGATAGTTTACTACTACTACTACTACTACACATTTTCCTTTCCTAATTTATTTATTTATTTATTTAATATTTTAGTCAGGTCAGGTTAGGTTAGGTTAGATTACGTCAGGTTAGGTTAGGTTAGGTTAGGTTAGGTTATGTTAGGTTAGGTTAGGTTAAGTTAGGTTAGGTTAAGTTTGGTTATGTTAGGTCAGGTTAAGTTAGGTTAGGTTAGGCTAGGTTAATTTACGTTAAGTTAGGTTAATTTAGGTTAAGTTAGGTTAGGTTAAGTTAGGTTAGGTTAATTTAGGTTAAGTTAGGTTAGGTTAGGTTAGTTAGGTTAGGTTAGGTTAGGTTAGGTTAAGTTGTGTTATGTTAGGTTAGCATAATTTAGGTTAAGTTAGGTTGGGTTAGGTTAGGTTAGGTTAATTTAGGTTAAGTTAGGTTAGGTTAAGTTGTGTTATGTTATGTTAGGTTAGGTACAATGATGCAGGATAAGCAGATATGTTGTGTACCATTGAAGTCATAAGCTACAGTCAAGATCTACATCGACATGAACAGTAGAAGGTCTCAAATTTCTCGGAAGTTCAACACAGTGGCGCTTCTAATGGTACAGTATGAAGGTACAGTGACGTGTTGTACAGTGGCCAGTGGTGCAGGTAGACGAGTCCTTCCTGCACCACTGGGACCAAAGGGGTACATGAGTATGGTGCAGTATTAGTGAAAAATTCATACTACCTAATATACTGTTGTTCTGTTACGGTTTTCTGTGTGTGTGTGTGTGTGTGTGTGTGTGTGTGTGTGTGTGTGTGTGTGTGTGTGTGCTTCAAGTGTACGTTTGTGTGTGTATGCGTCTCATCACTGTCATGTACGCAGGGACACAAACAAACGCAAACAAAGGTACAAGTTCTTAATGACGTATTTTTATAGAGTGATACGATATTTAAAACCATAATTTTCTCTGTAAGTGTATTTTGCTATGGGTAAAGGGATATAGGGTGTGTGTATGGGTGAATGATCTATGTATGGGTGCAGTATGGATACACAGTTCCTTTGATATATAGAGAAATATTGAAAAAACTTAAGCATATTAACATAACATATTAACATAACATATTTGCTTTTTTCTCAGTAAATATACATTGCTATGGGTGAAGGGATATAGGGTGTGTGTATGGGTGCATTATCTATGTATGGGTGCAGTATGGGTACACAATTCCTTTTATATATAGAGAAATATTGAAAAAAACTTAAGCATATTTCAGATTGTTTTGGTTGCAATGGCAGTCAGATTAACATAACGTATTTGCTTTTTTCTCAGTAAATATACATTGCTATGGGTGAAGGGATATAGGGTGTGTGTATGGGTGTATGATCTATGTATGGGTGCAGTATGGATGTATAATTCCCTTTATATGTTGAGAAATATTGAAAAAACTTAAGCATATTTCAGATTGTTTTGGTTGCAATGGCAGTCAGATTAACAACATATTTGCTTTTTTCTCAGTAAATATACATTGCTGTGGATGAAGGAATATAGGGTGTGTATATGGGTGTATGACCTATGTATGGGTGCAGTATGGGTACACAGTTCCTTTTATATATAGAGAAATATTGAAAAAACTTAAGCATATCTCAGATTGTTTTGGTTGCAATGGCAGTCAGATTAACATAACGTATTTGCTTTTTTCTCAATAAATATACATTGCTATGGGTGAAGGGATATAGGATGTGTGTATGGGTGAATGATCTATGTATGGGTGCAGTATGGGTGTATAATTCCCTTTACATGTTGAAAAATATTGAAAAAAACTTAAGCATATTTCAGATTGTTTTGGTTGCAATGGCAGTCAAATTAACATAACGTATTTGCTTTTTTCTCAGTAAATATACATTGCTATGGGTGAAGGGATATAGGGTGTGTGTATGGGTGTATGATCTATGTATGGGTGCAGTATGGGTACATAATTTCCTTTATGTATAGTGAAATACTGAAAAATGTAAGCTTATTTCAGATTGTTTTGGTTGCAATGGCAGTCAGATTAACAACATATTTGCTTTTTTCTCAGTAAATATACATTGCTATGGGTGAAGGAATATAGGATGTGTGTATGGGTGTATGATCTATGTATGGGTGCAGTATGGGTACATAATTCCCTTTATATGTTGAGAAATATTGAAAAAACTTAAGCATATTTCAGATTGTTTTGGTTGCAATGGCAGTCAGATTAACAACATATTTGCTTTTTTCTCAGTAAATATACATTGCTGTGGATGAAGGAATATAGGGTATGTGTATGGGTGTATGACCTATGTATGGGTGCAGTATGGGTACACAGTTCCTTTTATATGTAGAGAAATATTGAAAAAACTTAAGCATATTTAAGATTGTTTGGGTTGCAATGGCAGTCAGATTAACATAAAGTATTTGCTTTTTTTCTCAGTAAATATGCATTGCTATGGGTGAAGGGATATAGGGTGTGTGTATGGGTGTATGATCTATGTATGGGTGCAGTATGGGTACACAGTTCCTTTTATATATAGAGAAATATTGAAAAAACTTAAGCATATTTCAGATTGTTTTGGTTGCAATGGCAGTCAGATTAACAACATATTTGCTTTTTTCTCAGTAAATATACATTGCTGTGGGTGAAGGGATATAGGGTGTGTGTATGGGTGTATGATCTATGTATGGGTGCAGTATGGGTACACAATTCCTTTTATATATAGAGAAATATTGAAAAAACTTAAGCATATTTCAGATTGTTT
>NW_026973670.1:320000-325000 GCF_035594125.1 Scylla paramamosain
CCTAACCTAACGTAACCTAACGTAACCTAACTCCTAAGGTAAGAGAGAGAGAGAGAGAGAGAGAGAGAGAGAGAGAGAGAGACATTATTATCAACCTAACCTAACCTAACCTAACGTAACCTAACCTAACCTAACCTAACCTAACCTGCGTCACTTCAACTAGAGCCTTTTAAAGAGTGTTCCTCCCGTTAATACTGTAAAAATATTATTAATCTGCCAATACAACCTTAAAAAATTCCTAATATCACCTGACCTGACCCCCGCATGACCTGACCTGACCTCCCATTCACAGGTCGGTGTCGTGGCACCATGAAGGAAAGCAATTTATCTGCTGTCACACCGACGGGTCACTCACAACATGGACTCTAAAGCAAACATCGGCAAGACCCACCTCAACTGTCTTCCCTCACGGTGAGAGAGAGAGAGAGAGAGAGAGAGAGAGAGAGAGAGAGAGAGAGAGAGAGAGAGAGGGGTGTATATGCCTGTGTGTGTGTGTGTGTGTGTGAATTAAATTGATATATTAAACTTGTTACTAGAAAATGAACTAAACTAATTCTCTCTCTCTCTCTCTCTCTCTCTCTCTCTCTCTCTCTCTCTCTCTCTCTCTCTCTCTCTCTCTCTCTCTCTCTCTCTCTCTCTCTCTCTCTCTCTCTCTCTCTCTCTCTCTCTCTCTCTCTCTCTCTCTCTCTCTCTCTCTCTCTCTCTCTCTCTCTCTCTCTCTCTCTCTCTCTCTCTCTCTCTCTCTCTCTACAGCCAAGACTAATAAGGAAGGAAAACAAGAACCATGCAAGCCTATTCAGAAAGTCGAGTGGAAGAACTGCAAGAATGGGTGACTATTATTATTATTAGTAGTAGTAGTAGTAGTAGTAGAAGTAGTAGTAGTAGTAGTAGTAGTAATAATTTCTCTCTCCTCATTGGCTAAGGTATCTCCATTCTTGACTCTCATTGGCTCATCTGTGTGCTTGTTTAATAATGATGTAAATATTATAATAAGAATATTGAAGTAATGGTGTACGTTTTCTTTGGCGGCAGAAATATTTAAAGGGTGACTTAGCTAAACTCGCCTTCTCCCTTTAGTAATCCTTAATAAATATTCCGTTTTCTTCCAATAATAATAGTTAGTTCCCTTTAGTAAATATTAATTAATCTTGCAATAATACTAGTTCCCCTTAGTAAACATTAATTAGTAATTCTTAATAAATATTCCGTTTTCTTCCAATGATAATAGTTAGTTCCTTTAGTAAACATTAATTAATCTTGCAATAATAATAGTTTCCCTTAGTAAGCATCAATTATTCTTCCATTTTCTTCCTTTGGTGATAATTTTGCAGTAATCTTTCCTTAAAAAACGTAAAAAAATAGCGTCCATTTTCTTTGATGCCACAATTTTTAAGGGGGACTTCACTAAACTGACCGCCTCATTGAAACCGCATTTTCATCCACTTTCCTCCACCAGGGACAGCTTCGTGGTGTTCAGTGGAGGTCTGGCAGTGGAGCGGACAGGGCGGACTCCCTCCATCACTGTGGTGCAGGGCAAGACCACCACAGTGCTGGAGATGGAACATGCTGTGGTAGACTTCACCACACTGTGTGAAAACCCCTATGCTAGTGGTGAGTGGTGGTGGTGGTGCTGGTGGTGGTGGTGATGATAACCTTAAAAGTAATAATAATAATAATAATAATAATAATAATAATAATAATAATAATAATAATAATCTTCTTCTTCTTCTTCTTCTTCTTCTTCTTCTTCTTCTTCTTCTTCTTCTTCTTCTTCTTCTTCTTCTCTCTCTCTCTCTCTCTCTCTCTCTCTCTCTCTCTCTCTCTCTCTCTCTCTCTCTCTCTCTCTCTCTCTCTCTCTCTCCCTTCTTCTTCTTCTTTTTCGTCTTTTTCGTCTTTTTCTTTCTCTCTCTCTCTCTCTCTCTCTCTCTCTCTCTCTCTCTCTCTCTCTCTCTCTCTCTCTCTCCCTCTCCCTCTCCCTCTCTCTCCCTCTCCCTCCCCCTCCCTCTCTCCATAGAACTAAGCGACCCTTACGCACTAGTGGTTCTACTGCACAATGACCTTGTTGTCGTGGACCTCCTCTCCCCTGGGTACCCGTGCTTCGAGAACCCTTACTCGATGGACATCCACGAGTCACCAGTCACCTGCTGCACATACCTGGCTGACTGCCCTGCTGACCTCACCCCTGCCCTCTACTCAGCAGGGGCCAGAGGGGGGGCCATAGGAAGCAGGGGTTCTCCGAGAAGGAATGGCCGATCTCTGGAGGGGAATGGGGTAGCACCTCTTGCCCCTACCCTGAGATGATCCTAACTGGGTGAGTGATGGGGCGTGGGAATGGGGTGTGTGTCTGTACGAGTGTCTGAGAGAGAGAGAGAGAGAGAGAGAGAGAGAGATAAAATTATTGATATTTTTCTTTATTTCTTCCTTCTATTACTACTACTACTACTACAACAACAATAACAACAACCCTTACTACTACTACTACTACTACTACTACTACTACTACTACTACTACTACTACTACTACTACTACTACTACTACTACTACTACTACTACTACTATTTTTTGCAGACACGCGGATGGGTCAATAAAATTCTGGGATGCTTCATCTGTGGGACTCCAGATTCTTTACAAATTGAAGACTGCAAAGGTATGGCCTATTCCAGTTCACCCAAGTCAATCCCAGCCTCTCCCAGTGCATCCCAGCCTCTCCCAGTGCCTCCCAGCCTCTCCCAGTGCCTCCCAGCCTCTCCCAGTTCATCCCAGCCTCTCCCAGTGCATCCCAGCCTCTCCCAGTGCCTCCCAGCCTCTCCCAGTGCCTCCCAGCCTCTCCCAGTGCCTCCCAGCCTCTCCCAGTGCATCCCAGCCTCTCCCAGTGCCTCCCAGCCTCTCCCAGTGCCTCCCAGCCTCTCCCAGTTCATCCCAGCCTCTCCCAGTGCCTCCCAGCCTCTCCCAGTGCCTCCCAGCCTCTCCCAGTGCATCCCAGCCTCTCCCAGTGCCTCCCAGCCTCTCCCAGTGCATCCCAGCCTCTCCCAGTTCATCCCAGCCTCTCCCAGTGCCTCCCAGCCTCTCCCAGTGCCTCCCAGCCTCTCCCAGTGCATCCCAGCCTCTCCCAGTGCCTCCCAGCCTCTCCCAGTGCCTCCCAGCCTCTCCCAGTGCCTCCCAGCCTCTCCCAGTGCCTCCCAGCCTCTCCCAGTTCATCCCAGCCTCTCCCAGTGCATCCCAGCCTCTCCCAGTGCATCCCAGCCTCTCCCAGTGCCTCCCAGCCTCTCCCAGTCTCTCCCAGTCTATCCCAGCCTCTCCCATTGCCTCCCAGCCTCTCCCAGTGCCTCCCAGCCTCTCCCAGTGCATCCCAGCCTCTCCCAGTGCATCCCAGCCTCTCCCAGTGCATCCCAGCCTCTCCCAGTGCATCCCAGCCTCTCCCAGTCTATCCCAGCCTCTCCCAGTGCATTCCAGCCTCTCCCAGTGCCTCCCAGCCTCTCCCAGTGCCTCCCAGCCTCTCCCAGTGCATCCCGGCCTCTCCCAGTGCATCCCAGCCTCTCCCAGTGCATCCCAGCCTCTCCCAGTCTATCCCAGCCTCTCCCAGTGCATCCCAGCCTCTCCCAGTGCATCCCAGCCTCTCCCAGTGCATCCCAGCCTCTCCCAGTGCCTCCCAGCCTCTCCCAGTCTATCCCAGCCTCTCCCAGTGCATCCCAGCCTCTCCCAGTGCATCCCAGCCTCTCCCAGTGCCTCCCAGCCTCTCCCAGTGCATCCCAGCGTCTCCCAGTACCTCCTAGCCTCTCCCAGTGCATCCCAGCCTCTCCCAGTGCCTCCCAGCCTCTCCCAGTGCATCCCAGCCTCTCCCAGTGCCTCCCAGCCTCTCCCAGTGCCTCCCAGCCTCTCCCAGTGCCTCCCAGCCTCTCCCAGCTCATCCCAGCCTCTCCCAGTGCATCCCAGCCTCTCCCAGTGCATCCCAGCCTCTCCCAGTGCATCCCAGGCTCTCCCAGTGCATCCCAGCCTCTCCCAGTGCCTCCCAGCCTCTCCCAGTGCATCCCAGCCTCTCCCAGTGCATCCCAGCCTCTCCCAGTGCATCCCAGCCTCTCCCAGTTCATCCCAGCCTCTCCCAGTGCATCCCAGCCTCTCCCAGTGCCTCCCAGCCTCTCCCAGTCTATCCCAGCCTCTCCCAGTGCCTCCCAGCCTCTCCCAGTGCATCCCAGCCTCTCCCAGTTCATCCCAGCCTCTCCCAGTGCATCCCAGCCTCTCCCAGTGCCTCCCAGCCTCTCCCAGTGCATCCCAGCCTCTCCCAGTGCATCCCAGCCTCTCCCAGTGCATCTCTCTCTCTCTCTCTCTCTCTCTCTCTCTCTCTCTCTCTCTCTCTCTCTCTCTCTCTCTCTCTCTCTCTCTCTCTCTCTCTCTCTACATGGGGTGTAGATTTAAAAAAGAACCCCTTTTCCTATACACCAGGAGAATATTCATAATTATTTCTTAAAATCATTGAAAGAAGTAATTATTCTCACGATAAACGCTTAAAAAAACAATTATTTCCTTAATAACATCCCAGAACCAGAAATATTTCCCCAATACACTTGAGAACCATAAATGTTTCCCCAAAACATCCCAGAACCACAAATATTTCCCCAAAACACCCCAGAACCACAAATATTTCTTCAAAACACCCCAGAACCACAAATATTTCCCCAGAACACCCCAGAACTACAAATATATCCTCGAAACACCGTAGAACTGCAAATATTCCCTCAAAATACCCCAGAACCAAAAATATTCCCGGAAATCACTAAAAAAAAGATTACTCCCACAAAAACACGTAAAAACTCATTATTCCTAGAAAAACACTAAAAAAAGACTATTCACGCAAAAAAAACATTAAAAAAAACACTACTCCCACAAAAAAAACGCTTAAAAAAAACATTACTCCCACAAAAACACTTAAAAGAAAGAGTATTCCCCAGAACCACATTAACTCCCTTCTAAACGCACACAAAAAAGTATTCCCCAGAACCAC